>NC_089517.1:24431919-24574419 GCF_963924715.1 Thunnus thynnus | reverse complement strand
ATACCTGGCAGGTGGATTGCTGGGGAATCAAGGAAGTGCAATGTCGATGTGTGAAGTTGTTTGGATGAGCAGTTCTCAAGAAAAATATAAAAATACCTCAAACAACATTGCTTCTACAACGTTGATTTGCGTCTTCTTCTGCACGTGGATTCAATGAGAGGAAATACAGACAGCCACTCTGCCATTACAACCCACATTGTGGTCAGAGGTGGGATTACATCCGTAGTGATGATAGCTACCACAGAGAATTAATTGAAAAAGTTTAGAGAGTTAAGCTCTATTCCTGTTCCTCACACGCGGGAACTTTGTATGTATGTTCAAGACTTAGTGCTGGATGTCTCAGGCACGTTTTGAACGGGCACTGCAGTTCATCCGATCAACTTCAACTCAACTCAAAATTGTAGTCTCCAGATATTCTGCGTGTGAGGCATTTAGGGAACATCGGTAAATTGTAGCATCTACCAATAGTCTGCATGAGAGGCGTTTAGGGGACGGGCACTGTTCTCTCTAGGTATTGAGATATCGGCCCATTCTGAACAGGCACACTTTGAATGCGCACTGCACTTGTATAAACCCAATGAAGGGATCAGTCCTAGTGTAGCTAGAATGTACTGAATGGTTCTGAATACTGTGTGCTGTATGTCAAATAAGAAGAGTGTGTTGTTGTGTGTCTGTTATTTAATCTTCCACACAACCTGCTCCAACATACACACACCAACCCACTTAAAACATGCACATGTACCCATGAAGTAAATACCAACAATATTAGCTGTCCTCTGACAACACACACGAGGCAAACGCTACACACAAAAGTAAATTTACTTTTAAATCACACTAGAGCTGCAATGATTAGTTGATCAACAGAAAATTAATAGCCAACTATTTTGAATTATTGAATTGTTTTGAGTAATTTTTAAGAAAAAAAAATGTCCAAATTTTCTGATACGACCTTTTCAAATGTGGATATTTTCTAGTTTCTTTAGTTTTTTATGATAGTAGACTGAATATCTTTGAGTTGTCGACTGTTGGTTGGGACAAAACACAAAAGACATTTTCACCTCGGGCTTTGGGAAACAAAGTGACATTTTTCACCATTTTCTGATATTTTATAGACCAATCGAAAACAGTTTAATTGATCATGAAAATAATCGTTAGTTGCAGTCCTAAATCACACTGCCAAAATTCAGTCCACAACACCCTGATAAACAGGGCAACTATCAATTATCTTATAATTTCTTATTCTACCTGGTCAGCAGTAAAAAAAAAGTTTTAAAAAAAACTGTTATAACATTCATAATATGAAATTGAGAAAAACATGCAAGCTGTAACCAGCAAAATTTTGCATCTTTACTTGATAAATGACTAAATGAATTGAAACTGTTTGAGCACTAGTTTGAAAAACACATCAACATACATAGTAGCATACATTGAAAATACAGTACGAGTACACGCAGACACACACGCTTTCTTTTTGTCTATCCACATTTAATATTCTCACCTTCACTGTCTCATCAAACATCCTCCGTTTACTTCTCATTTCTCACATGTCTCTACAGAACAGACTGTGAGGCCGTCTATCTGCCTTTAAAATCTTCCAAATCCTCGACAGCCCTAAGCCAAAGTCCAACATGAAAGCATTTTGACAGACGCAGCAGCTGATGGTCATTTCCACCACCAAAGGAAAGATACACCTCAGATACCGTATATGTCGCCAGATATTGTACTGCAAACATCATACCATTTGAGCTCAAATTGATCTTGATCTATGTGATGTATTGATCTCCACAAGGCGCACCAGACTGCACAAAATCACATAGCGTAAGAAGTAAAAAGACAATCATTTCAACCGGAGTAAGAAGAAATATGAAAGGGTTTGCAGTAGCTGTTGAACTGATCATACTGATCGTCGTCTTTTTACCTTCATGTGAAAATCTAAACTGGACGTGAGCTACAGCTAAAGATTCTCCCAGAGGTTATCTGCATTAAGTGCTCTCATTAATCATCTTCTATTTGCTACTGAGGCTCATATACGTGCTGTATATAGCCCACAGTAATTTACCCTTCATTCACCTTGCAGTTCCTGCACCAGAAATCAGCACACTTGTCTCTCGCCTTACCAGACTCATTAGATCCACATACATCTGTTTAGTTTGATAGAGCGGATTAGGCGGCAGGAGAGAAAGCAGCAGTGTTGCCATTAATGACCAGCTGGACAAATATGACACGCAAATGAGATGAAACAGAGGACAAATCAACACAACAAGGCAGATGAAGGCGACATCAATAAACAGGAGTGGGATAGAATCCTCTTTCACATTATTATGTCACTTCATGTAAAATTGATATTGTGATATTGTAAACTCTTTTTGGAAATCAATTGAGAAACAGTTAATTGAGAAAATAACCAGACAAGAATGTCTGGCTAATCCAGCTAATTAAATATATGACAACAACACTTCACAGTGTTTTAAAAAAATCATATGAAAAATATTGCCATTAATTCCTGCTAATTGATTTGCAATGTCGTATTAAGCCCACGGTTTAGAGATGCAAAGATGAGTCGATTAACCGATAAGTCGATCAGCAATTAAGTTAGAAAATTAAATTAGAAAATTAATAAGACTATTTTGATAATCAATTAGTCATTTTGAGTCATTTTCCAGCTTCTCAAATGTGAACATTTTCTGGTTTCTTTAGTTTTTCTTATGACAGTTGGCTGAATATCTTTGGATTGTGGACATTTGAGGACATGACCTTCGGCTTTGGCAAACAAAGTGTCATTTTTCACCATTTTCTGACATTTTATAGACCAAACAACCAATCAAGAAAATAACTGACGGATTAATCGATAATGAAAATAACTGTTATGACCACAGTTGCTTAATACCAATCTACATACACATCAGTGATGTCTTTATAGATGTCGCTATAAAGACAACATCTAGATACAGCAGCAAAATGGCCCAGGCTACCTCCACATTCTGATCTGAATCTTAGTTTTCTAATTTTGTCGTCAATGACAGTGGATCCTTTCAGGCTACTGATGACATTCAATTTCACTGACAACTACTTGTCATCACAATAAGCCTGCCAGCCATGTTTGTGCAAGAGAAACTGTTCTGGGTGAGGATTGCAGATTCACATGACTAATGATCAAATTTATAAAGAGATTTAATTGTCCGATATTTTGACTGTAATGTTTTGGCAGCTCTATAGCTGCTTGTGTCCTTTGAAACCATGAAAGAGTCATGGTGCCATCTAGTGGCAAGATTAAGAAAGCACCATACAGTAAAACCTACAGTATACGCAGACACACCCAGGTATCACTCCAATTTAGTGGCTCTTTGTGTACTTACACAGAATAACAACACAACAATCTTCAGAAATGAATGACTATATACAGGTGAAACTGTTTCTGTGAACTGTAAACAGGATGCAAATAGTGCAATGAAGTGAAGAGAGTAAGGAGTGCTGAGATAAATATTAAATGGTAAAAAAGTGACATGCTACTATATATACATATAGTCAGTGATTATCAGAGGTGGAAAGTCCAATTTTGAGGTAATTGTACTTTACTTGAGTATTTCCATTTGATGCTACTTTATATTTCTACTCCACTACATTTATTTGACAGCTTTAGTTAGTTTTCAGATGAAGATTTGACACAATGGATAAGAAGTGATATTAATTGATGACAATGATGGAAACGTTGTAATTTACTAATGTGTTGCATTTAATCTTTTATTACAATATAATTATAATATAATCAAAATCATAATCATTGGTGTGTGCAGAAGTATCTACCATGAGTTGATTTCATAATGATTGTAGTATTTAGCCATATAGCCACTATTAAATATCTTTTAATAACCATGTTCATTTATGTTGATTTTGGTATTGATTTGATATACTTTTGTGTATGTTGTGTATGCATAAAACCTACTTACTTACTTTAGTCCTTATGACACATTTTTCTATGTTATAATTTTATTCATTTGTTTCACATTGTATAAACAGGGGGGAAATGATAGAAAAATCTGTGCATTGTGTAATCTGTACATTGTGTACCATGTATGGTTATATATATATTAGACTGCAGGGTCTCGAGGATAACAGCAACTTCTCACATGGTTTCATTTCAATAAATGTTCATGTGATCCAATATTTCACCAAAAATAAAAGATTAAAGAAAAAGTCCAAAAACTGAAAACAGATTTGTGTATCAGAACTTTGTTTTTTCTTCTTTCCTCTCCCATTAATCATCTCACGACCCCTCAGATTTATCTGGTGACCCTTTGGAGGGGCCCAACCCCTAGGTTGGGAACCACTGGACTAAACTAACTAACTGTATATAAAGTAGTTGAAACTAGCTCCACCTCCAGCAGCTACAACAGTAACATGCTGCTCTAACACTGATGCTTCAGTATTAATAATCTAATGATGTCATATATAATAATATATCAGTCAGAGGGACCAAACCACTACTTTTACTGCAATACTTTAACTACATCAGGCTCATAATACTTATGTACTTTTACTGCAATACTTTAACAACATCAACCTGATAATACTTGTGTACTTTTACTTCTTCCACCACTGGTAGTTACAGTATATACAGCATGTTCAATATACGGTAATAAGTAGCCTACAATGTATTGCACATTTGTATTTTGGCTAAAATAAATATGTATGTATGTACATGTATAATTTGTAGGTGCAGTGTGTATTATAGTACAGGGTCACTGCACAGTGCCTAAGTTAACTGTTCATAAGTGTTTACACACACAAACTGACAGAGAACAACATAGTAAACGACGTGGTGTGGATTTAATCCACAGAGAATGGTGATATAAACCAGAAACATGTCTGGACTGTCTGACCTGCCTGCTAACCACCAAGCGGTGGTCTACATAAAACAAGCAACGTTTAGTTGTCTTAGCAGGCAGCATGCTGTAGCATCATGCAGGAGTTACCGTGGTCTTACCGTGTGAAGCAGTGGTGGCAGACATCTCTGGCCAGTCTGTTGGACACACAGCAGCCCAGCGGCTCGGCGGAGTAAACCAGCTCTCCTCTCCTGATCCTGGCTGTAGCCCGCACTCCGTTACCTTTTCCCGGGCTGACAAAACGCTGCAGCTTCGTTGCCATAGTCGGTTTTCTCCCTCCATGTGAACTGAATGATGTTTACATCCGTAAGACGCACTGGCTGCGTGCTGACGTCACACACAGGCGTACACATTATGAACTCACGTTTTTCCTGTTTAGCAATTTTTTGTCTGTCAGTAAATAGTTATAAAGTATACTAACTCTCTTTTCTGTAAAAGAAATACGTATTCTTCACAAAGTCGCTAGGTGGCAGATTCACTGACGTTGATTTTAGTTTTAGCTGTACAGTTTGTCATTTATGCAGGTCTATAATTCTAAATGTTGGTTGATGATGTTGGATGACTTTTCACTGGCGAATAACTAAAACCACACTCAGGTTGTATGTTTTTTCACGGCAGCAATTGTTTTGCAGCTGTTTCAATATAAGAAACACACAGAGCTCATATCCTCTGACAATCAAAACAGTTTGAGAAAGCTGACCTCTTTCCAAGATACTAAATACATTGTACAGACACTGTTTTTATCCATTTCATTCATATTATTATTTTTTGTACTGTTATAGCTTTAATCCACAGGTGTGTATTGGTTTGTTTGTTCTACTGGGTTTTACTTTTAGCTTTACAGGTGTGTATGTGAAATGGTGTTGGCACTAGAAAGTTTCTGTCTGTATGTTCAAAACGATCGTTTCTCAATTATTCATTTCTAAAAAGGCACTTCTTCAAAACACCCTTTCCTCTGAAATAATTGCGTGATGACTCCACAGAAATCTTGAGTGGAGATGTTGTCTATATTCTCAGACAACTTGAAATCCATTGAAGTTTCTTTACTAATAAAAACAGAAAAAAAATCTGTTCAATTAAATAACTACATCTATTATGTCAATTAAATTCTTTACATCAATTCAAATCAATTCAATTCAATTAAATCCACTAACTACATCAACTACATAATTTCAATTCAAATCAATTCAAAATCTACATACATTACATCTATAACTACATTGTACATCTATTATACAGGCAACTACGTTACTTTGACACCAAAAAAGAACAAACTTTCATGCCCATCCCAAAACAAAATAAATGTGATCAAATAAAGCAAATAATCACAAAAGGATAAAGAGACACCACAATTTTAAGCACTTAGGAACTTTTTTCAAAATGAACCATGTTTCTTTTGGCTGATATCCAGTTGCTGTTGATGCCGAGCTGATGCTGTATAAAGTCAAATACAGTAATTGCCTTGGATTGATTAACTTTATGTTGAGGTATAAAGGGACTAAATAGTCACAAAAGAGCCTGCGCTGCTGATATGGACCTCTCCATCCTGGACGTGCCCGTCAGCATCAATGTCAGACCTAGCCAGGAAAAGACAAACGCAGTCATCATTGGTGTGAGATAAACTGTGAAAACTCCAGAGTATATGATGGGAAATCTTGATGCTGGACAGCCTCTAGATGCTGCCATAAAGTCTGTCTCTGACATCCAGTGGATGTGGTTTATTTTGATATATAAGACAACCTTTCTCTTTTTCATCCAATTTATCTATTCTTTGAAGAAAAATGCTGGAAAACACTACGTTTTCTAAAAAATGCATTTAGTTAAAATGAAAATGCAAAAACACTGACACTATCTAGTATATCACCTTGTCCTGCCCTGTTCATATTCCTCCATTTTTTCCAGTTCTCTTTTGGACAGTTGATCAACGAGTGCCACGCCTATGCAGTCTCCGAGGACGTTGACAACGGTGTTGCAGCGGTCTCTGAAAGACACAAATGACAGTACTCTAAAAGCAGAAAACATAGCTTCTTTACACTGTTTTGTTCATACTACATATAATACAATTGTCTTCTCCAAATTGACTATCAGAGGCAGAAAATGCAGCTGTGCTAATTTCTGCCAAATCTATTCATTTAGATTAGATTAGGTGTCAAACTGCAGGTTAAACTCACAGGAGCCATTCTACCACCACCAAAATGGAAGCTTCCTTCGCAGGTAAACCGATTGCAGTCAAAACAAAGAGAGTGGTGACCGCTCCCGTAGCTGGGATCCCCGCTGCTCCAATGCTGGAGACTGCTGCTGTCACTCTGCAGAGCAAACACACACACACGTGTAAGTGAATGACTATGCTAAATGGTAAATGGACTGTACTTGTATAGCGCCTAGTCTTCCAACCACTAAAAGCATCTTTTACACTACGTATTACATTCACCCATTCATGGTACAGCCTTCAGGAGCAAATTGGGGTTCAGTATCTTGCACAGGGACACTTCAACATGCAGATTGGAGGAGCCTGGAATCGAACAGCCGATCTTCCAATTAGTGGACAACCTGCTCTACCTCCTGAGCTACAGCTGCCAGTGTTTTTGAAAATGCGGTGACATGAAATTGCACCATGTAGTTTTTGAGTTTCTATCTCTCAAAGGTCCCATAATTTGTACTTTAAATTAATTTTAACACACAGATTACATGAATGTTGTATCAATATAAGAATAGAGAGAGTCAAAATGATCTGATTGTGACTTCTTACCCTAGGGTGATTAACTGGCTCAAATCCAGATTGATGTGGGTGAGTTGGGCAATGAAAACAGCTGCAACCACTTCATAAAGGGCTGTTCCGTCCATGTTAACATTGGTCCCAATGGGCAGCATGAAGCGGGAAATTCTCCGGTCAATGTTATTTCTCTCCTCACAACATTGGAAAGTAAGCGGCAGCGTGGCAGAGCTTGGAGACACAATGTATCTTTTCTTTATTGCACTAATCGTGTAAAACCTGTCAGCTTTGACAATTAATATAAAAATAAGCACTGATTGTGAACACAGCTTGCAAACATTAGACAAATGACTACGAAATCCTCAAAGATCCTCCTACCTGGATGAGATGAGCACTGCAGTTAGTAAGGCAGGAGAAACCGCCTTAATGACTGTCCAGGGGTTACGTCTCACCCACAGAAGATAGACCGTTGGCAGAACAATTACTGCATGAATTATGAGCCTGAGCAACACAAGTTAATACAAAACGAATACTGCTCAAATTAAATTATTGACAACAGCAAACGTGGCAGACTTAAAGTTGGTATTTTTTCTTTTGTAATGAGTTATGGGTGAAAAATTTGTTTTGTGTGTTTGCCAGAGTCAGAAATCGTTTTAAAAAAACATGTTGTCTAGTGTTAGGCCTTGCACTAAAAGACCAGTCAGTCACTCTGGCAGTGATAGCAGGTTTCAATTCTGCTACCAATCCTCCTCTCTCATCATGAAGTATTTCAGGTGTGTGTGCACTGGTATCAGGCACACTCACCTGTCACCAATTCAATTCCATTCAATTGATAATTCAAGTGATAATTCAATCGATAATTTTGGTCTTCTTCATGTTAACTGTCAGGGCCCAGGTCTGCCAGTACTGATGGAGAAGGTCCAGGCTCTGCTGAAGACCTTATTTAGACAGTGTGACCAGATCATCTGCATAAAACAGACACTTGATTTCTGCGTCTTGAAGAGTGAGACCAGTTGCTGGTGATTGTTCTAATAACAATGCCAGTTTGTTCACCATATGCCTTGGGATTCAGTGTGCAAAAAATGTGTTTTCAGAGAAAATAAGTATATCAGTGGTGGCTATAAAAGTCAGAAATGTTGGTAAATGGAGAAACAAAGTGCCATTTTGGTACCAATGTTAAACAAGTAAAAGAGAACATACCCAATAACAACCACTGCCATGAACTTTCCGAGTTTGTAAGTAGTTTCCCAGTCGTGAACCTCAACAACGTGGCTTGCAATCATGAACATCACTCCCGCAGGCAAGTAGCTGGACAGGAAAAAACAAAGAATTAAATAATAAAGGGATAATTAAGGGAACACTTCAGCGACTCAGCAGCTTAACACAAACATTTTGAACTTGAACTTTGAAACATTTGAGACAGTTGCCTATTACTATTACAAAATTACTCCAACAGAAATCTGTTATTTATAGTTATATATGGGAAGCAATCAAATATGGTTGAAAATAGTTATTATGTGAAGCCTTTTAACAACACAAGCAATGTTAACTAAGGTAGAAGAGTGGAAGATACTGCTGTGTTTTCACAGTAAGACAATTTTGCTATTTTTAATGACAACACTCCACATTGTGCTCTAAGTAGACAAAAGCCAGTTACTTCAGTGTTTGAGACAGACGCTATACAGCAGGATATTTACTGTATTTCTGTAAATAATAAATAAGATATTGAAAAATGGAATTCTCTTATTCCATATTCCACATTTTTAAATTATGTAATCAGAGTATTATATTGATTATGCTGTCGGATGTTACCACAGGATCAAGTCAACCACATATTTTGTGGCCTCGTTGAGGATGCTAAGAAGCTCCACAAGGGCTCTCCCTCTTTCTCCCATCGTCTTAAGGGTCAGTCCGAAAATAAAAGAACACACAATGAGGCCTAGCGTGTTGGATCCGTCAACGTAGTGGTCCACCAGCTGCACTTCAGTGTGGTTCTAAAACAAGACAGACAACTCAGTAAGAACAGGGGTCATCAGTTATCACTGCAAACGTCACAAAACCATTTTCATAGTGAGGAGGGGGAAATATTTACCGTTTCCACGCTAGAATTTGGCTCAAACGTGTGAACTTCATACTCCAGCCTGTCAGTCTTGTACTAAGATAAAAAAATATATATAAAATAATAATAATATAATAATAAAATATTTTATTGTCTCCTTATTGGAAGGCAAGGAAATGGGTGTTATCTGTATGTAGCATATTAGAATAAAAAAAACAAACCTGCTGGAAGCAAGCCTGAACCAGATTCTCCGGCACCATGTTCCTATTAAGATTAAAGAAAAGTCAAACACCACCATCATGAAATTGATGAGTAAAAATATTGGCTTGTGAATATTGATAAACTGTACAGAAAATTCAGCCCAATATCAGACATAATGTCATTCTTTCTTCTCACCGTACTAGATCCAACAAGGCGTCCACAGTGGAGAACTGTTCCTCTTCCTCTGTATCACTTTTACTCGCAGTGAGAGCAGCCCCCGGCTTGACCAACAACACCAATATCATTCCTACAGCACATAATCCAGGGTTGGACATAAGGAGCAAGTTTAGCATGTGGGTTGAGAAAAACACTAAACAATTGCTAGATGAAAATATTGTACTGGACTGATGAGGGAATACTACAACTCTACAAATGTTAATAATGAAAATGTTTCAACAGTGCTTCACAAAACAAGGCAAAAGTGTTTTACAAGTTATACAATTGTTAAAAAGCAACACAATGATGTGGTTGTATGAAGTAATGTGCATAAAATAGTGAAAGTAACTAAAGAAAGTTTCAATGTATAATATTTCTCTTACCGATGGTCACAGATATAAGAGTTGTGGAGACAAAGTATACTGCAGCGCGCGCAGCTATTTTTCTGGAGGTGTTAACACTTAGACCAGAAACCCCTATAAATAATAACAACATGAGCTGTGGTTAGCAACCTGAAGGTTAGAGGATCAACAACGTCATATATGAGCATTACATAAATGAAACTGAGTGGAAAGTTACACAGTCATGTTTTAATAAGAAGTGATATATATTTACTAAAAAGATTTTGGGTGGATTATCAGAGCCTGTGCAATCATAACTACGCCCTAATAAAGGTGAGTATAAGTTACAGAAATGGCACATGAATTACAGAAAAACACATTTTCACACTTCTTTTCAGAACCAATGTTGCAGTAACTCTGGATAATCTACAAGCTTTGCAGTAAACAGTTTTCATTGGGACTACTTTCTAACAAAGAAATACTCCCCAATGTGCCAATTACATACAAGAAGAAGACTTTAAGCCTCAAATGATGATTTGCAGATGATTTAGGGGGAAGGAGGAAGATTCAACATAATTTCTAGAACGAGCAGGGTGCCTTTAATGTAAAACATTTACTATTTACAGTTTGGCTCCTTTAATGCTGTGTGTGTGTCACATGTGTAACCTGATGTAACAGTTAACAGAGGAAGAAATACACCTGCAGCTCACCTGTTATCACGCTAGTCACAATGAGGGGAGCAGTAACCATCTGAAGCATCCGCATGAGTATTTCTCCTGGAAAGCCGATGTAGAGTTGGTCAACGTCTGAAATACTGAACTGGGTCTTGACAATCAAGCCGATAATGATCCCTGTGAGAAAATAAGGATTTAGTAGCAATTAAACAAAAAAAGCGGTTTAGAATATCTAAGAATAGGGCTGTAATAGAGGTAAAACTGTTTTTGTTGTTGTTGTTGTTGTTTACATTTTCAGCCTAATCATAAATCAGATTGTCTATTGTCATAGAGCACATCATATTATTAACCATTAGAAACTGGGCTGTAAAACATCACTGAGCATCAACCAATTAAAATAAAATGTCACATTCAGGCTGGAATGTGTTTCCTAAATAGATCAGAAGTCATAAATTAACATTTGTTGTCTTTGTTGTCATGTTATTTAATTGTCCGATCAGTGGAATAAAAATAATAAAATATTTGGCTCCCTGATGAAAGTTTTGACTTTCACAGTTTACATAAGAATTTTTACACAATTTTTCACAAATCTACTGTAGATATCAAAATAAACACTAATCTCATGTGAATCCCAATTATTGTAATATAACCTTGTTACATCTGATACACAAGTAGAGGAATTGAAACTGTGGTTGAACAGTACATGGTGTTGACATTAAACCTGTCAGAAATTAAAGTTTAGTGTGCGAATTCTGCACACAAACACAAACGGTTAGCTGTTGAACAAAAAACGGTGTGTTGATGCCATTTTTCCCCCTCAGATTCAAGCCTAACAATGTTATAAATCTAATTTATTCTTAAAAGAAACAACAAAACATACAAGCCTGTGTTTACACTGCACTGGTTAATGGCCCCTCAATGAAAAATCCTGAAAAAATACTGGCACATATTTGAACCTAAGTGCTGACAGCTGCATCACATCATTCATACAAGTAAAGCAGAAACAGAGATGATATCACACACAGTGTAATCCCATTAGACAGGCTGAGCTCAACAAAGATGCGTGCCAGGTCTCTCTGTGGATAAACACTATGCAGACTGTGACACACTCAATTGTTATTGATTTTGGGTCATTTAACGTGGGTCATTTTATAATGTAATGATTGAAACTGTCCACTAGATGGAGCTGTTTAACCCGGAGATATTAGATAGGCTATAGTTATACAGTGTATACAGATATTACTAATCTGTCTGCACAGTTGTTGCACGTAAATCTGTTTCTTGTTACCTAAACCTGAACAGTAATCTCTGCGAAACAAACCAGAGCCACGTTAATAACTTCCCGGCTCCAACCAACTATGGAAAACACTGACAGATATTGATATGAAGGGAGACATATATGTGCCGCCATATTCAAATCACCCGAGCAGTGCGAAGACACGTCGTGCGGTTGCCCTGGCAACAGAACGTGTTGTTTTAATTGAGTTTAAACATGGCCTCAGACCAGAATATCTCTCCTTCATGCTCACCTTGGTTTACACAATGACAAAGAGTGTGAGTATTTAGCTAAGTACTCAAGTATATGTTCAATATAGATATAATATCAGAGACAGAGACACTAATTAGCTAATATAACTTATGAACACAGTTGCATCCTGGTAAATACACATTTAAGGTTTGTTTTTTTTAAGTTCACATTTCTTTGACTTCTTTTAAAAGCGAAATGTTGATTGAAATGTTGTCATCGTAATCTTAAAGTTAACACTGAGGTTATAAACTTACCCAGGACAACAGCAGCCAGACTGGAAACCATAAATATATTGTCCATAATGTATTTCCAGCATTTCTTCCTGTTGGTGAAACAGTATCTGATGTCGAAACCAGAATCATAACTTCCCTGAGAAGCATCCATTTTCCTATAATGTGGCTAGAAACAAAGAAACATGAGCTCGCTATCAAAATATTACTTAATTGAACTTTTAGACGAACTTTATGAGTGAATTATACCGATCGTTTTGTGTCAATTGGTCACTCACCGGGATATCTGTTCTGCTGTTTTGGTTCAAAATGTTCTTCTTTTTTGTTTGTTTATTTGTTTTGGTTCAAAATCAATGTCATTCTGTTTCCTCTCACATATATTGGTGTTGAGAAAGTATGTTCAACTTTCCAGGAGGGAACACTATGTCACCTCATGGATTACATATAGATTATGACTTGAAGCGTTTTATATGTTGTTCCTCTATTTATTGGATATTTAGATTAAGTTGTCAATGATGCACATATAGAGCTGAGGTTTATCTTCCTGTATATCTGTTAGAAATCCATTCAAAATACATGTACTTTTGAATATACTTAACCACAAATTTGTGATGTAAAATTTATTAAATCTCTATATTTGGTATGAGGCATAATGGCTCTTGTCACTTCGTTTGAAGTGATTTGATTTGCTGTAGTTCCTCTCACTATTTGTTGATTGGCTGGAAGCCTCTTGATTATTTTTTCTAACTCTAATAATGAACATGATTGTCTAATCACCATCACATGTGTAAGTAGAGTGTGGCCTACTATCACTGCTGAGGGCCAAAATGTCATCTAAATAAAAGAGAAATATACATCTGGAGCCAGAATGAGACACTTTTTTCCTCCTCTCAAGTCTCTCAGCACCTCACTACAACCGGGTGTGCCTTACTTACAACTGTATTACATTAAAAATCAAACGTTGACACCAGAACACTGTGACAAATATCATGTTAACCATGTGACCTATACATCTTATTTAAGACTCAGTTTTTAATGTTGTATGGCAGATATGATGAATGATAACTGAACTTGATATTTCCTGGTCTCTGGGAGCATCTCAGGGTTTTTTTTGTGGGTTTCTTTACAGAGTTTCAATTGAGACTTTAAGTAATTACAAAACAGCAAAGTGAGAAGAAAGGAAATATGTGTAATCCAACAGGGATGGGTGGGTGGAGCAGAGGATTTCCACTTGACAGGAATCAGAAGTAAATGAGTCACAAAAGCTGTAAAGTTTTTCATATAATTTGATTTTGCAGGCGTGAGAGTCACTCCAAATAATGCAGTAGTTGCAGATGGTTTGACAGTGGCAGAGATCATTTGTGAGACTGTACTGAATATTTCCAACCAAAAGTTATGCAAAGAGGGGCATGTCCAGAACATCTGGATACAGGTGGCTGGAGACTGTCGACATGTATAGCAGACAGGATTAACATCCTCATACATTCTCTACAGCCTAATCTTAGTTATGTGATAGCAGTGAAGAACTTAACAATGCAGCCTAGCAGAGATGGAGGAGTGAAACCGCTGCAAACACTCACCCCACACGTCATCTGCAATTTCAAGATGTAAATCATCCTCTCATTGACTTTTAATAGTGTGCAGCAAGATAAGATTTAGCGAGTGGATGAGACTATTCAAAACAGAGTATGGCCTTCATAGTGGGTAGTAAGGTCATTAGGAAAACTAGGGTAAGCATTTTGAACAAAACTATAAACCTGTAAGTACCTGAAAATAATGATGTTTAGGGAGATTAAATTTCTCAGAGTTGTTGGAAAGATGAAAATATGTTATCAGCATATAAATCTTTGATTGTTTTAATCCCATAAACATGCCAGGAAGAAAAGGTTCCATCTATCAAAGGAAGGTGGGATAACAGATTCGCTGCTAGTGGAGCAAGGAAAGAGGGTCAGAAGGCGAAAATATCATCTGAATTGTTTCCATATCCTTAGTGTTCATTTAACTATTAGATTCTTTGAATAGGAAGAGACTGAGAGATTCACAGGAGCATGAACAAGAGCAGACAGGGAGGCTGGTCTAGGAGAGGAGGATTCCATTATTATCCATGTTGGGGGAGAGTGGGAGCCCTCCACATGAAGCCAAAACCGAATCACTCTAAAGTTAGAGGCCCAGTAGTAAAATCTGAAATTTGGCAACGCTAGACCCCCATGAGGTTTTGGCCTCTGGAGCAAAGCCTTAGAGAGTCACAGAGATTAATATTTTTTACAAAAGGAAATTACTGTAATAAAAAGTGCAACCCTCAGTCTTAAGTAGGTAACTTGCAGATTGAAAAACAGTTTACATGGATCTTCATTTGAAAAAGTGTAAAATCTAAATGTAATACAGCTCAGTCTCATCATGCAGGTCTTTTTCTAGTAAATTCAGACATGCATCCTCTGTATCCGAAAGGCCAAACTCATTCTACAATAGAGATATGTGGGTTTGTACTTCACATAAAAACATAACATTTTGTAACCATTTCACTTCAAAGCCCTTGCATGATTTTGTCTATTCAGTATTTCCTCAACATGATGGTGACGTCAAGCCTGAGAACCCCAAAACTGGGTTACTGTTTGAAAGAAATGAGTCTTAACTGCTAAATTGTCACCCCAACACCCATAAATGTATTGCTACATAACTGAGACAATCACAACCACAGTGTGACTTAAAAGACAGCCGTCTCGTCTCCAACTCGTCTTGCTCCGTCATCTTACATCAACTTTAACATTTCTAAATATCAGCTATGATCCATTACCTTCCTACTGTATGAACAAGAACACAGGTCAGTATTGTGATAGAAGAGACAAAACACAAGCTCACAGTTTTTTTTTTTCTAATGGCTTTAACAGGAGACATAACAGGGCAGAGGTGATTTTCAGCAACAACAACAAAAAAAAATTAAACCCTCACCTCTTTATAACAATCTGTAAGAACAATGTGAACTGACTCATCAATGCATAAAACACCTTCCCACATGTTGATAATGGTGCCACACAGTACTGATTCATACACAAAAAATATGACTTTTCATTCGTTAATTTCTAGTGTCATGTTAGAAACCAATTGTGTAAAACAAATGAAACAAATCCTGTTTATAGATTGAAGAAACCTGAAACTTAACATGTGTGACATCGAGAGAAACACGACAAACCTGCCAATTTAAAATAATTTTCAGGAGCTAGTAATTGAAAATGGATGAAAACAAACAACAATTATGACCTAGATGATGATGTTAATAAGAGTTCAGTTATAAAATAAGTTCTGTCAAAGCCTCCTTAAGACAATATAAGAGATGAAAAGCTATTTAATGTACAGAATGATGACAATCAAGTGAAGATGCTTAACAAAAAAAACAAAAACAAAGATGCATCTCATATTTTTCATCTCCTCTTACACTTTGCATCCTTTGTATCATAAATAATTAAAACCACCTACAAGATTAAATAAGAGGTTTTCTGAGTCATAGTCATCTGAACCAGCCAGAGGACATGTGCAAATAAAAACAAGAATAAATCTACTATTCCTTACATCCTGGGAGAACCTCATACCTCAAATTAATTTTCTAATTTTTGTGAGTGATAAATAATACTGTTTATCTTAAACTGCTAAAAATGCATAGGTAAGACACTGGCATCTCTCCTCTCTGATGAGAGATCTGTACTGTTTGTTTCTGACAGTTAAGACCTTTGTGAGATATGTGTTTTTCTAGGGCACTTGTTATGGCATCCTCACTGACATCCACAATAACTCATAACATGTACGGATGCCTGACAAGGCAAAGAGTGATCTCACGCAGTAAAAATGACCCCAATAAGAGCAAAATTTGCTTTAAACTGAAACAAAAGTTAATGCACTGGTGTGACAGTAAAGGGTTGGTTTCATGGACAAAGATTAGGCCCCAGAAGAAAACACATTTCATAAAGGAAATCAGTTCTCCACTCAAAGATACAAGTTTAACAAAACTGGCAAATGTTACTTTGATGACTACTGATGAAGAGTAAGCTGTGGCAAAAAAAAAAAAAAATCCTTTTGAGTTGCAAAAACTTGACAAACAAAAGAGAAACAAATGCAAAATGCTGATGATGTTCAGATCCCTAAGAACAGCGGGCAGCTGGACTGACACCGTGCTTCAAATGATCCCATCAACGAGGCTCGTACTGATAAATCAGACTGAATTATTATTAGTTACACAATTTTCATTCACCAGTTTTTTACTGATATTCCACACTCAGCCAGACCCCTTTAAGAAATGAGTATCTCCTTCTATTCAGGTGTCTGATCTGGTAGATATTTTTCACACTGAACCTGAAAGCTGTTTGTAGATATGAATATATATTTTGTTTCGGATGAAATCATGTAAAGACTGCGTTCAGTCTAGTGCCAACAGAAAAATGCCTGAAGAAATATTGCAATATCTTTAAAAAAACAAACAAAAAAAAAACGATCGTACCACTCTTATGTGCAACATGTTAAACATTCTTGAGAGAATATATACAGAGATGCACTGTGTTCCTGTACATGTTGCATATGCTACACAAAGCAGTGCTTAATCTAGCTCACTGAAACACATAAACAGAAATATCAGACTCTTAGTCCCCAGTGGCAGCCATGTCAGCTCATTGCAGATCCATTGTTGGTAGTTTTACAGAAAAGGGCAGCGTCAGGACACTTGTGTCAAATGTGTGCAGGGGGGAAAAGTACAGCTCAAATAGAGCAGAGCTGATATAGAGTTCTTCAGCGACTGCTCGTTGCAAAAGCAATGCGTGACTTAAGATCTCAGTTATTTGCATTGAATTGTGTAATTTTCCCCCTTGACTTATATTTGATGTGCCAATTGTCCAGTAGCAGCTCAGTTTTGATAGATAACAAAATAACCTTTTCCATATATTTCTGACAATATATAAATGCCCCACAGATGACACAAAGTTTAACATTTAACTCCGCAAACATTCATTCAAAGGTATGATTAAGACATAATGATTTCATTCCAAGTAGTAGACCACAGAATGGTTTGTTCATTTTAAAATTTCATGTGATTTAAAAAAAAGTCAACAATAAAAGCAACACCAGTAGTTGCAACATTTTGTAAAATGCCCATTGGGACACTTCCCGGTTTGTGCAGTATGTGTGAGCAGAGCTTCTCTCTGCCCCCCAGTTAACAAACTATACATTTTATGTCATTTTTTTTTACAACTACACAGGTTTCAGCTCACTTTGTTCTTATTCTTAAGTGAGGGAGTCGAGACTCGGAGTCCAGTGTGAGTCAGTGAAAGTTTGTATCCAGTCATGGCTGATGTATCAACTGAGACTGAAGTATCACTGGCTGACAGTGAACGTCTGTGCGGAGACGGCTCTCAGCTAGTTCATTAGAACACTTGAATCACAGTAAGAATTTCTAAACCTAGCTTGAGGATGTGTGTCCTTTTCATTCTTGACAGGGTTGCGAGGGCCGTGGGTCAGTTCTTCCTCTTTTCTTATGCACTCCCCAGTTGTCATCTTTCTCTCACTTCTGTGTTCCCTTCTTAAACTAGTGTTGTAAAGGGAATGACACGTGATCTGACCCATGACTTTTAGTCTCAATGGATTCCGGGATAGTATTCAAAGAGTGCTAAAATGCAGTGGAGCAGGCTTACAAATGCCAACTGTATCTGATATAATTATTTAGCCAATTCAGCAGCATATGAGCCACTTGCCCCAAATAGAAACCGGGACCGTAGCAGCTGCCGAGCACCATTTTCCTCAAAAAAACCCAGAAAGTAGCAGGAATTGCTACTTGATGAACAGAAAAGCCAGTGGCTCCCCAATGTTGACAAAATGCTTTGCTACTACGACCCCGGGGTAAACCAGTGTTGGATCTGAGCTATCCCGCGCTGAATCTGGGTGATGTAGAAGTCTGCATTTCTGGAGAAGTCCTGACAGACAGAGGAGTGGGCATCACCCAGAGCACAGTAAAGGGCGGTGCCACCCATGCTGATCACTACAGTAACCAGACAAAGCAGGAAGAGAAGCAAGCAGGAGTCCCCACCGCCAACATCTACGGAGAAAGAGAGACAGAGGAAGAGATATAAGGAGTTGGAAGGAAAATTATAGAACAGTAACATGTAACTATAAAACTATTCTGGCAATGCTGTCAGATCTGTAAAATTTGTTTGTAAGGTTAGCTAACCATAAACTTGACCCTAGAAATTGTATAAATTAGACCACTTATAATGTAACTAGTTCCACGTATTGTATATGGAGAGATATCTCTCTTTGAACTGTACGTAATAAACCCACAAACATACCCTGGTCATAGCCGTCATCAGGAACTTTGAAGCGGACGCGTCTCTTGGCGGGGGGTTTGTCAGGTCGGGGCTCTGAACTTGCAGATGCACTTATGTTGTCGACATGCACACTGCGCTTCTTCAGTATGGAGACGAGGCCAGAGGCAGGAGATACCTGAGATGAGAAGTTAAACAAACAAACAAAAAAATGTTAAGAAGCAAAGAGACGCATACATTAACATGAACATAATTTCTATTTACACCAAGTCCAGTTTCATATGCTCATCTTCGTACACTGAGCTGCAACACTGTGTGTGAGGAAGGACATGTGGCCCCACCAGCCAGGTCCACCAGGTGTCAGTACATCTCACAATCAGCAGTATTGAACTGTGAACCACACTGTCAATGCTCCCTCCAACATTTTTACTATCCAACTGTACCAGGCACTGCTTCCCAAATTAATGTTCTGCACATTGCACAAGCTGAACGATCATCAGAGGCTCAACGCAATAGTTTAAAGTTTAAATGACAAGTTGCAGATGAACTTTGGCCAAGTGGTGGCAGACTATCAGGGCCAAGCAGAGTACTTTGCACACTGTATTTAGTATATATTTATCATGTAGTAATAACATAGTCATCCATCTGCTGTGTGGATAAGAAGTTAGTATTAATATTTATAAAAGCACTTATTATGTCTGTGATGGAAAAAACACTACATACAGACACAGCATTCACTCATTTATAGCTAGTTTCTTAGAAAAATGTAATTGAACCAACAAGAGTGTGTATTCAGGTGTGATGCCTTTATGTTAAAAAAGTGCATCTTCCATCTTCCTTTCAGTTCTGCACTTAGAGTAGAGCCATCACAGAGATCCATATCAGGGAACCAAAATTACCTACGAACTCCAAATACTACCGCTACCAGTGCTAAAACAATATCATCCTGGCTGCTCTACATCCTATACTTGACAAAAGCAGACACTTTCATTTATGTCTGTCTTTCTGTTCTTCTCTTTAACAGAGATTTAACTATGAAAAAAAGTCAGTAACCAGCACTTGAACTTAAAGCCAAGTAATGACACCACAAATGGTCGAATAAATTGAAAATAGAAGATTGTTTCTCAACATACCAGACATAGAAACCAAATTCAAGTCTCAACCAATACTGAAGTAATTACTCAGTTAATTAAAAATAATTTATCAGTAACCCTGTTACATTCTGACATCCCAACACACTGCATGATATTTTATGTTATGCTACTTTTCTCACAAAGTCTAATTCTCTCAGAATAAAAGAGTTTAATGTTAAACTGGCTTCCAAATCTGCCAAGCTAATCCATGGTCTGGGTATCACAGTAATGGCTAGGTAATCCCATTATGCTGCTCTAACAGGGCACAGTGCTGTCCATTATAAAGGGCCTAGATGGGTAGATGCAGACAGATATGAAAACAGACAGGTCACTGGGTCACCAAAATCGCAAATCAGAACTATTACAATGTGTTTTTGGTCCTACCTGTGTGTTTTTGAAAAGCGGAAAACAAAGGATGATTAAAAGAGACAAGGGTTATTACGTTAGACTATAAGAAGACAAATAAATAGCAAATCATACAGGCTATATGTGTACCTAAGTGACCCACACAAAAGCATGATTATGTACAAACCTCCTCTACAGTGATGAGTTTAGCCATGTCATCCAGTGAGGCAGCTTGTCTGATGATGTCAAATTGCTCTACTTCGTATTCCTCCTCCTCTTCTTCCTCCTCCTCCCCCTCCTCTCCCTCCTCTGCCTGCTCCTGCTGTTTCATTTGAGCCTCTTGTGGAAGGTGGGCCTCCTGGTGCAGACAGGTTTTATTGCTCTCCTGCAGTGATTACATATGTATCAATACACAGTAAATGGAAACAGCAATCCATCTTGATGCTTCACTCTGTCTTCTCTCTGAACGCTCCTACACAATGGTGACTCAAACCATGAGAGCTAAATGTTTCTACAAGTTAGTGAGAGCTTTTACACTGATGTTCAAAACAACCAGTGGTTATTTGTTCCAAGGAACATAATCATCTGGCTTAGAGGAAGTGATACATTTCATATTTCCAGTAACAATGATTTATTGAGAATAAATAGAGGAAGTAGGTAGCTAGCATGAGCTGCAATAACAACCCCCACAGAAGAAATAAAGACAAAAAGCAGCTAAAACATCATCAACAGAGGAAGATTATGATAGAGAAAAAAAACAAACCAACTACAACTCACAGATGATGACTTTTAGGATTAAGTTTGGTAAAGAAAATCTTCAAAGCTAAACACAGAACCTCTTAAGTAGACAACAAAGTCTGATCTGTACCTGGGTCTCCTCATGTTGCGTCTCCTCAGTTAGGGCTCCCTGGTGCAGCTGTTGTACCTCCACCTCTGCCCCACTGACCAGAGTCTCCACTGAAAGTCCTTTCTGATAGAAAGGAGTCTCTCTCTCCTTCTGTTTCTCCTCCTCGTCTTCTTCGGCCTCATCCTCCATCTCCAGAGCCTCTTCTGCCTCTTCCACGTCCCTCTCCTCTTCTTCCTTTTTTGCCTCCTTTTCCTGTACTGGACCTAAATCTCCTCCCTGCTGCTCTGCGGGCTTGGACTGATCCATTTCTCCAGCTGTAGAGGGGTGTAATCCATTTCCTCGGACTGAAATGGTGTATCCCGACACTCCTCCTCCCTCCCTGTCAGTCAGTGGACTTCCATGGAAACCAGCCCTCCCCTCTAATTTGCTGTCTGGGTCTTCCCTGTCCTTTTCAGACTTCTCAGGATAATTGAGTCTATCTGCCAAATTAATGGTGGGTGTGACTGGATGGCTGCTCTGAGAATGGGAGGAGTCTTCAGCTCTCTGCTCCATCCCTCTTTCAATCTGATGGGCTGGATGAAAAAGGCAAGGGTATAAATAAATTAATAAATCAAGTATGGTAAAAAGACAGTTTGACACTGAAAATAATGAGAGCTGGATAAGAAAGCCTGTCTGTAAGACGACCAAAAACCCTCTTTTCTGTATCCTTATTTTCATTTTCATTAGACTCATAGTAAATGTTCCACAGTGACAGTGAGATCCTTGCTATAAGCTGGGACTACTGCTCACAAAACACACACTCAAAAGCCAACACAATCTCTAACAGACAGACCTAAAAACTCTTTTCAACACAGTTACACTCAGTGTGCAATGCAATGGGACCTGCTTGCATCCACTGTCTGAAACTTGCATGTAATTTGTGCATATGAACAGGTATTAGATAACCTACCAATTAGCCTACCAGTGTATGAAATCTTTAGCAAAGTGACAAGGATCTAATGTCCAAAATGACTGCATTTGGAATATAGCAGAAGCTTGCCAGCAGCAAAATAAACAAGAGATGAGTCTAGCAACACAAATTATTAAAACCTTAAAAGAGTATGACACTAATTTAGCATTGCACTTCTATAACATCGTCTGACTAACGATGGACAGTTTTTTGTTTAAAAAACTATCAAAACTGATTCAGCAGAACCAGAGATATTGTCTTTTTTTAATTCCATGCATTCTTCTAACTTGTCAATGTGTGGCGCCTACATTACCCACAATGCAACTCAACTACCCACAGTTCCCTCAAAGATTTGGGTGTGTTATGCAAGTAGCTGTTTATGTAGGCTCGAGCTACTGGCCTCAAGCAGAGAGTAGGAGTGGGCTTCAGCTGACGGGTGAGACTTTGTGCAGCTCCTTCTGTCGTTTAGTGAGACTGTTGATTGCATCGCCCTTGAGTGTATACTAGAGACACTAGAGTGGCCACAGGTGTGAAAATAAAACTAATCAACATAATGTCCTGTCTCAGTAAGATACACCAAAGCTACTGAGTGCATATGTTTGTGTGTGTAATTCACACATTATACCTCTAGTTCTATAGTTCATTAAAGGGTAGCATTACAAGAAATTACAAAACTGTCCACTGATTAAAATTCACATTACTTAAATCAGAGCTTTTAGCATCATACCAGCAGTTTTAGCAAAGTTTTGCATTACTACCAAACACTTTCCAAAGCATTAAAGACTGATTTTCTACCTTCCTGGAACCCTTGTGTACATGCGGTTTTAAGATATAAAAACGTCCAACTTGGATGGCTGTTATCTTAAGTAAAGTGGTTTGTAGTTAATGGTCTAAATGTACAAAACCAGCAGCAGTGCCACAAACTCACACAAATACACCCACTCTGTTCTTCACTTACTCACCTGAGGTGCATGAAGGCAGTGCAACACCTTCTTCAAATGTAGGCCTCAACATGTTCAGAGATGCAAACTGTAAACACACACACACACACATAATATGCATTTATACACACTATCAACTTAAGTAATGTGGAAGTTACATTAGTAAAATTGAATTCAAGGTTACATGCACAATGAGCTTAATGGAGGTGTACAGCATGAATAATTAATAGATATTTTACAAAACATGTTAACATGACATCAGTGAATCACTTGAAAAGCAAACTACAAAGTCACACATTTTTTATACATGTATATCTATACGTACTCTTTCTCTCATACACACACACACAAATGATGGTGAATGTCTTACCACAGCATCTCTTGCCCTCGGCCTATGAACAGAAGAGAGAAGAGAGACAAAGTGAGATGGTGAGTATTGAAGTCTGTCCGTGGTTTTAGTAAATGAAGACGCGAAAGATGGGTGACCCTTCTCTACTCTCCCAATCTAATATTAGCCTGAACACATTTCCCTGGCTATTACAACCTGTGTGTGAGTGAGACTGTGTGAGTGTGTGTGTGTGTGAGTTTAGCAAAGTGAAACCTTAGCAGCGCAATGGCTCAAATGTCTGAAAGTGCAACAGCAGCAGCAAAGTGACATATGTTTAAACCATCACTGCAGTACACACCACACACAAAGACATACATGCTCACAGTCATACAAACAGACAGACAGACAGATACACACACACACACACACACACACACTTACAGCATACAGTATGTGCAGGTGTGTATGATCACATAGGGTGTGTGTCTGGCAGGTACAATAAGGATTTCCTATTAAATATTGAAAAATGCCAAGGTGGTCTTCTCTTGACTAATTTGTTACATTTGCATGAGCACACCCCACAGCAGACACACACACCTCCTCATACAACACACATACACCAACATACACACAGACACACTCATGCTTTCTAAATAAAATAAAACATAATAATATATAAATTTGTATTAACTTGAGTTTTGTGTTGTTAAATCATCATTTACTGGAATAATTCAACAACTTGCAAATTTCTCACCAAACATACTGTACGTCACTTTACCAATACTGTGTATTTATATTTGCGAACATATGCTTGTATGCAACCTAATCTACCGTCAATATCAATTTGAAGTCTGTGCATTACTGAACTACACCCTTACAGAGATAGTGCAGGGAAGAGGAGAAAGACAGAACTTTGGGGAAACAATCTGGATCAGTTTTAATTTAAATATATTTCATTTTAAGTTAAATATATATCGTCCTACTAATCCAACACTGTCCTCTTTATACTTTACATTACACTTTCTTGACCACAAGTCGCTCAGTGGAGTGACTGTGTCAAGCATCTCATAGTAAAATTGTATACTACTACAACTTTGTATACTATAATAACTCAGAATAAAACCCCTGTTCTCTTTCATGTATTGGTGTCTTTTTTCCAAATTAACAAGACAATATTTAAATAAAAATTGTGTTAGCTATAGTTGATGGAAGGTATCTTTGTAGACGAGGTTAACTGACTCCCACTTTTTCCAGACCAACACATCTAAGATCTATCTTTGCAATGAACTTTAGGTCAATCTTCTCATCTGACTTAGAGGGCAAAACAAGCATACTTCACAAATGTTTGACCGCTGCTTTATAAATACCACACACATTTTAAAGTCAGCTTGACCACAACAGACAGATTCATGGTGACAGGTGTTAATAACAGAGCTCAGAACAATATAACAGAGAATTATATGATAAACTGCACAATCACAAAAGTGATAGGCAGAAAATGTCCAAAATCATAGGAGGAAGGTTTGTTTGAAAATGGGATACCCATCTATGTGCATTTCAATTCAAGTACATATTACAAAATGCAGTAAGTCTTCTTCTTGTGGCTTTCACAGAACTCTTGTGACTATAAAAATTATGCTTTTGACTTTTACACTTTTCAGAAATTCTAGGGATTAGGTCATGAAGAGAACATGTGCTTGCAAAGAGTACACAGACACACACAGATGCAGACTGACCGACTGTGTGTCTGGCAGATGTATCTTAGGGTGTCCAGATGTTGGGTTGCCAGGTCAGAGGAGGTCCTTGTACACTGACTCTCTAACAGAGGCAGAGAGACAAACAGAGATACATATAATTAAAAGCATGGTTAAAACTGTGAGGAAGCCTCTAAGAGCTGAGCTCCCCTGTAAGCAAAACAAATATACATGCACTCCAAGTCCCGAATCCTACATGTTAACACGATCACTGAAACTACAGCAAGTAAGATGTCAAGGTCCGGCTACAGAGGCTGAGGTCAAACTGTTGCATAGCTTAACAATGATTCAACTTTTAAGTCAAACATGTACTCTGTGTGTGTATGTGTCTGTGTGCCAGTGTGTAAGTGTGGGCACATACAATGACAAGGAGGACATTAAGTAATATGTAAAGCAACCCCCAAGCCTCAATTAAGAAATATCGTTATATAAGTTAATATATATAAGTTCCATAGTATGAGACCGGTTTGTTTTACAAGTGTATAGTTTACATTAAAGAATAATTAAACAATGTCATTTTTCTTACTGTCAACAAATCCTATTAAAGAGTGAAGCAAACAGCGCATCAGTCATTTGGTGTGTCAGTGAGTATTTACTGCAGCAGGAAGGTCTATGTGAGACGGACTCACATGAAGCCCAAAATCCAAGTCAGAGTTAAAACCCTGCTGGTTAAGAGAAATGTTTGCATCTGATGCATGTGTGCTGTGTGTGCTTGTTACCCCACTGTCTCTGTAGTGCATTCAGGTTGTCTAATACTCTCTGGTGATAGAGTCTCTCTAGTTGGATGCACCATAATGCTCGCTGGTCTGAACATCACAGGTTAAGAAACAACGCATAAATACATAAATGGCCCAACAGAGGATGGTTTGCTTTAGAGGATTAAAAACTGTATCAACTCTAAATCAATCTCTTGATTTTCTGGTCACACACTGCTTTAGCTAACAGAGATAAATGGAGGAAAAAAAAACAAGACTGAAAAAAAAGTGAGGACAAAGGGAGACAGAGTGAAGAGGAGAAGAGGAAATAGAGAGAGACATGGAGAGATAGAGGGAGAAAGCGCTCCAGGATGCAGTCTCTCATGTTTATGGATATGAGCAGCTAAAACACAATCCTTCTTTGACATGGCTCGATGCTTTCTCTTTCTCTCTCTCTCTCTAACTAACCTTCTATACATGCATGACATAGCTAAGCTAGCTTTCCCATCTCTGTTTGACTCTCTCATTTTTCCCGCCCACTGTGTCTCTTTCCTGATTAAACCTCTGTCAAAATTTCCAATTCTTTCAGATAATCACTCTCCACTCTCCACTCTGTGAGTGCGTCTGCAATGTATTTGGGTGTTGATGGACTGTACTGTGACAATCAACATTTCTATTTGAAAACAAAAGGGTTTGGTTAAGGTTGGGGGGCACATAATGAACCACATGTACTCATAAAAACATAAAGAACCTTTTGATTTACCAAAAGCTAAAAAGTTCAGCTGGTTAGCATCATTCAAGTTCAGGATAAAATAGGGCTGCAACTACCAATTATTTTCATTTTTCTGCAACAAGTCATTCTAAATCAGCAGGTTTGAGCAGTGTGTGAAATAGCACCGAATAAAAATGCAAAGACTAGTAGGAGACAGCCAAAGAAAAACACATGTACAGTATGGACAAGTGGGCAAACAGCAAGGTAAGCAAAATGGAGGTAAGTGCATTACACCTATAGCACAAATTAAAATAAAAGCTCCCCTCCATAACCTTTCACCCAACATACACACACACCAACACAGTGATAAGGATACAATCTTCATGATGGACAAAGGCCTCAGCAATCTGCAGAGAGAGAGATTACAACATTTAATAAAAAGAATGCTTTATCATCTCTGATCAATAGGGGTTTAAAACCAGACTGAAACTATTCCTCATGGACAGAGCTTCTGAAACAGGACGCAGGATCAGTTGAAACAGATGGGATGTACAACAGAACAGGTAAAAAGTACACCAATACAGGACTATGACAAACAACTCTATGCAAAGCCGGAATCATTATATTGCTACTGCTGCAATACCTATCTATAATCATTAACCAGGACAGAAAAACACACATAGTCTCTTGGTTAACAGTGACACAGTTCACAGCATTTAGAAGAGAGAGTGAAAAATGAGAGTGAGAAGCAAGACAGACACCAAGACAGAAAAACGAGATACCATGGTAGACACTCTACCTCTCTTCAGCAAGTGTCGCTTTCATGCTGCTCAGCTGATCACAGAACAAGAGTGTGTGTGAGTGTGTGTGTGTGTGTGTGAGAGAGACAGAGAGAGTGAGAGAGAGAGAGAGAGCGAGAAAGAGAGACAGAGAGAAAGAGAGAGAGAGAGGAGGAAAGGAGGGCACAAAAGGCTCTTGCATTTCTAATGAAGTGAGGGGCGGTGACGAATGAATGACCTCTCATAGGTAGCTGTACTGGCATGACTTGGATGCCGAGTTGGAAAGGAGTGTTTTCATTTGTTTTTCGACTATATTTAGACACCAAGTGCACCACAAATAAGGCACACGTCTAATAAAAGTACAATCAAATTTAAAGTTTTTTTTAACCCTCAAAATATCAACACTACTGCTGTGAAAAGGTGAAATAAATGTGTAGTTTTCCCT
Source organism: Thunnus thynnus (assembly GCF_963924715.1). NCBI lineage: Eukaryota > Metazoa > Chordata > Actinopteri > Scombriformes > Scombridae > Thunnus > Thunnus thynnus. The sequence continues at coordinate 24,546,347 of NC_089517.1, read as the reverse complement.
CACATTTTGTAACTTTGTGACCTATCAAATACATTAAAACTCAATATAATCAATAAGACAGATTTATCTAAATGTGTTACCTAAATATCATTTTTTTTGGGACCTGAAAACACACCAACATGGAAATGATTTGCATATTATGTTTGTGTAGTACCGCCCCTTTCTGTCCTGTGCAATCCTCAATTCTCTCTCTAGACTTTGAACCATTTGTTCATTCTTTGGCCCTCCTCGCCGGCTTTCTCTGTTGGTTCTCCAACAATTCATATTTATGTATGCCAATTGTGTCGGCAATGAAGCTTCCAGTCATGCACGACCCCTGATTCCCTCTTGCTCTCTACTTTTGTAATACCATTCATATCACTTGCATTTTTATTTTAATGAGTGAATTTGCTTATCTTACTATTTTATCTATATTTATTAAGTAGCGATGACTACTGTACATGTTCAATTTATCTTAGGCACATCGAAAATTTTAAGCCTAAATCTAAAACTATTAACTCACATTCAATCCCATTTTTTAAACTGGTATTATTGTTGTAATATTGACCTCTAGGTGAGCATAACATATTCACCATTGTCACCATTGGACATGAGTACCCTGCAGGAATCTTTTCAGAGGGAGCCCGAAAGGCTGAGCAAATACAAACTTCAAACCTGTTTTTCAACAACAAAAACATTCTTGCGCTTTATTTCAGCCATCTACATGACCTGTCATGCTTTATTGCTTTTCAATCAACAAAGTCATGTAATGTCCGACGGTAGACCAACAGCAGCATGCATGAATACGATCATAATTTGGGTTGCTGAGTAGATGGAACCCGGATGTAGATGTGAAGTGCAAAAGACAACAATAAAAGATTATTGGAATACCAGCCTTTAAGTAAATACTTGTTTTGGTTGGTAGGTTAAGTTTAGACTATTTGAAAAGCTGCTCAAGGGTTTGGCATTATTTGACTCAATTGTAAAGCTGAAAGTAGAAAGACTTTAAGGACCAGTGTGTAGGATTTAGTGCCATCTAGTGGTGAGGTTGCAGATTGAAAATCTCTCGCCTTCCAAGTGTGTAGGAGAACCTACGGTGGCCGCGAAACTCGCGAAAAACGCTAAAGGCCCTCTCTAGAGCCAGTGTTTGGTTTGTCTGTTCTGGGCTACTGTAGACACATGGCGGTGCAACATGGCGGGCTCTGTGGAAGAGGATCCACTCCCTTTGTAGATATGAAGGGCTCATTCTAAGGTAACGAAAACACAACAATTCTTAGTTTCAGGTGATTATACACGAATTAAAACATGATTATGAACACTGTATTCCATTTCTGCCAATAGATCCCCCTAAATCCTACACACTCCTTTAATTTGATGGCTCTGATGTTGATATCTTCCCAAGTCGCTACAGTTGTACCAATAATTAATTTAGTAACAGCGGTCAGATAAATCCTGACAAAACCATCAAATGAAAACAAAGATCCATTCATCCGTTAATCTTGTTCAGTCTGAACAAATCACTGGAGCTTTCTATGAAAGGAGATTTGTGCAATGATGCCTATTTTCTCATCAAGATGCATGTGTTTACACATGTATGCCATTAGACGCACAGTTCTGCAAAGATATGTGCATCATGAAAAGACGTTTCAAACCATGTGTAATAATAATGGGAATCATCTGATTTCTGTCAATAACTTTCTTTGCAAGATCTTTTTTACTGTGGCATTATGATACAGGAACAAAGCTTTGAACTAATAAGAAATTATGCTTCTTCTTGCATATAGCAATGTTGACTTTTTTCCCTCATTGTTTTAGTGTTGTTTAATTCAAGGTAGAAACTTTCCTCCACAAAGACTGGCCACAATGCAGTAATTGAGATCTTATTTTTGACTTTTGAGTCACCACAACACACGTTTTTTTTTGGTGAAATTGTTAGCTACAGCATTTTCCCAAACTGTTTGTGAAAAAAGGTGCAGATCACCCCTCATACTCACACACACACACACACACACACACACACCTGTTTGCCTAGAAGTAAGAATAGTTCAGGTGCACTTTGTAGAGTTATTTATAAATCAAACTGACAGAAATATTAACACACCCCATAACATACATGCTCTGTCATGCAGGTATGTACGTGAGAGAAAAACAAGCAGAGGAAAGACTGAGAGTGTATGTTTTTTATATAGTGTATATGTGGCTTATGTGCGTCGTTGCGTGCATGTCTGTGTTGGTGTTTGAGTGGATAGACACTGAAGACACCCATGCCTTAGGGTACAAAGTGCCACTCTAATTATAAGGTTGAGTGAATAACAGTAATTTAATAACTTGTTTGAGAGCAAGAGTTTTATGAGTGTGACATGACAGAGAGAGGGCAAGAAGAAACTTAACCAAGAGTGACTATTAACTGAGTGAGAGAGAGAATTGGTGGTGATATCCAGCATGTATTTATTGAAAGATGCCAGAAACAAGACAGACAGGTTACCTGATGAAGGTACTGTGGAAGGTGAGTGTCATCTCCTCTTTGTGCCAACTGCTCCAGAGAAGCCAGTAGAGCAGGGCTTGGGATAGGCTCTGCGGTGCAGGTGGAGACTGAAAAACAAGCAGGCACTGCAGTAGAGGTAATGTGTTGCCAATTTGAGGTTGTGGTGGAGCTGGATTCTGTACCGGGAGTTGTAGGCCCTGTAGTTAAGTTAACGGGTCCTGTTGTTGCACTCATAGGAGAGGAAGCAATGGATGTGTTGAGCCTTGTGGTGCAAGCTGTTACAGTAAATGTCTCTGCAGTTGAGGTGATAGGTTCTGCATATGAACCGGCAGGTCCTCTGGTACATGCAGGCCCATGGTTGAAGACAGTCTCTGTAGATGAGGTAAGATGTTCTGTAGTGGAGTTAATATTTTTTGCTGTTCTGGCTGTAGCTTCTGTGATACATGTAGGCCCAACTGGGCTGGTGGGCCTTGTGTCTGAGGTTATGGTTAGTGTCGTAGAATCTATAGGCCCTGTGGTGAAGGTGGGTCCTACTGTGCACGTAATGGACCCTGAGGTGGAGGCAACTGATCCAGTGTTGGAGTTATCAAAGTCCACTTCAGCATCACTCTGGCTCAATTCCACGGGACTGATGGGATATGCAGTTTCTGGACTGACCACTGGAATGACAGGGGATGTAGGCTCTGGACTAGTCACAGGACTGAAAGGATACGGAGTCTCCAACAGACTGCCTGCAGAGGGAAAAAAAGATAGCATCAAACAGACAGACAAACAGATAAGAGAAAGACAGAGAAAGATAAGGGTATAGAAAAACTGCTGAAACCTGATGGCTCACACTGAGCTGCCTAAAATTCCTGATGATAAAGGCGTATAAATGACAGAAGATTGAGTCAAACCCCAACTGACTCAAATCTGAACAGTTAAAAAGAATCTACCTTGAAAAGAAAACTACCTTGGCTTATCATCAGTAATATTACTTGTTATTATTATTGGTAGCATTCCACCGCACAGAAAAATTGATTGTTTTGGAATTTAGAAAGATTTTTGAATGGGGTTTTACAGCAACATGCTAATATGTGTGTGATTATTTTTCATGGATATGAAGCCAGAAACTACAGAGAACAATTGTGTAAACAAAAGAACCAATTATTCCTTTTAAATCAACTGCTTCCTGTTAAAACAACCACTGTATAAGTGTATTTATACTATTTGTAAGTGCCTAGAGATGTTAACAGCTAATGTAGTATCAAATAAAAATCTATTTTTTATTTTATTACCCAAAAAAAGAAATGAATTGGTCGACAGTAGTATGACATCATGAAAAGTGAAACATGTAAGCACACACACACACGAGTGACTGATGGAGACGCACTTATAATCTGATATTTGTTAATCTATTTAACTATAATGAATACATATTATCTCTCCCTGATTCAGTGCATGTGTGCGCACAAACACTGTTTTCTATCAGGCTTTTAGACACAAACCCACTAAACACACATACTGTCACTATGGCAATGGTGCTAAGCTAACATTTCCACAATAGCTCATGTACTGTTGGTTCCAAATGTGATAACATTGGAGTGCCCAAAAAGACAATTGCTGAATGTTTACCAAAACATTGACTGTTAATTTTGTGTGCTTGTCCATGTGTGTGCAATTGTGCAAATGTAAAAGTGTAAACTTGTGAGTTATAAGCTGGTTTTGTTTGAGAAACACTGACACAGTGTTACAGATTACACTGGCCAGCAACAAAGACTTTGTGTTTTTTTGTCTTTAGTTTAGGATACTGATCTACTCTGTGCTCCATTTTTTTGTTTTGTGATCCTTATGGGTTTTTTTTTTTTCATCCTACCCTCTCTCCTTAAATTGCTTCCTTCCATCTAATTTGTCCTGCTTCACTCTCTCAATTCTCTTTCAGTCATATGATCAGAATGACATCATTACCACCAGTCAGCCTGACCTAAATCCAACAAGCTGAGCACTTTTTAAACACACTTTTATAATAATGAGTAAGCCAGACACTTACCAGAGAGTTGGCCTTCACTACACTCTTATTTCTTAAACTATCACAGTTCAGCAGAGTTGTGAGTTCTGTTGATATTTATGAACAGTTGTTAAAAACAGGAGAACTATGTGAAGCCATAAAACGGTATAACCTAAAGCTGACTTTGTGGACTTTGTTTTTAGTAGCATTACTAAATATTAACAAGAGTTTGCATGTGTATACCTAATCTTGTACTGCCAGACCTTGTGTTTCCACACTATATTTGCTGGCAGATCAGAAAATAATACCATTACATGCATGCACATTTTGTCATTTGATGTTTAAAGGTATACTATGTAGGATTTATTGGTTGGTGTTTGTAAACAAACCAGAGAGAGAGAGAGAGAGAGAGAGAGAGAGAGAGAGAGAGAGAGAGAGAGAGCAGTGGTGGTCGAGCGAGCTATAGAGCGAATGAAGAGAGCAAAGGGTGCTGGCAAGAACAAAGCCGTGAATCTGAGAAACTAAAGGTTATTTTCTGATTGTTTCACGTTGTTTACTCTCTAAAGCACAAATAAATACGCCCACACCTCCACACAACCCTGCAGGAAGGTGCCGCATTGCCAGATTTTGTGTGAATGCAGAGCTTCATCCTGTTTGCTGTGGAGTCTCAGCCCCGCCCTCGGTCAAGCAGACACACAGACCTGCAGCTCTTTATACATCCATGACACAGAGACAGAGAGCAGAGCGGAGCAGAGGAGAGAGACAGAGACAGCGATGTAACCTGGTTGCCATGAGTCCCAACCATAGTTACAGAAATGTAGATACCGCGTTCACGATTTGAACTGTGTCTGCATGGTCACCATATCGGGGCGGTCAACAGTCAAAAGTCAGAGAGAATAGACTACTTGGAAAAAGGCTGCAGGCATGTGCTGCATTTCACTGTACAAACAGACGAAACATACAAAACAGGCATAGCAGGATTACTTCACAAGTATGTGTCAATTTTATTGTATTGTACTGTTATGCGAGTTAGTGAATGTGAAATATCGCTTCAGACTATCTTGAAAATTACCTAACACTGTCATGATAATGGCTACCTAACGAAAACACGATGTTACAGAATAATTGTTGAAGCACTACATGACCGGGGTTAAACGTGATATTTACTTAACAATTACCTCAATCTTTGTATAATTTACTTTACGGAAAATTATCAGCTAGAATGTGTTTGTGCTCATGAGATTATACACGCTAGATCTAGAAAGCCATATTTATGTTGCTAGTTTAATGCACTGGCTGCACAATTCAGCTACACGCCAGAAGTAATTCTGAGATGGCCTTGTTTTTGTCAAAGGATCCCCAAAGATCCTGGACTAAGGAAATCTTGGGCCATAGTTGTCAGATGGAAGGATATTGAGCCGAATGATACTGCAGTTCCCTGTAGTTATCATTTCAAGGCAGCGATCCCTTCAGTTTTTGCATCCTTTCCTGATCAAGGTGTTTTAAGTCATACAATTATAGTGTTCTTTGTGGTCAACAGTGTTAATATATAATGGAAACTGATTGGAATGATGAGCATACAAATCATCTCCTGTTAATATAACTGGAATTACCACTAAACTTGATATCGAAAGTAAACGTCCCATTTAGATTTTTCTAATATTGATTTCTTATTTAATTTGGAGGTGCCCATTAAAGCCAGGTCAACTAGGACATCAACACAAGCTGGTGAAGCAAGTGATGATCCTGTAAATGTGTCTGAATGTCCTGAACCTCTGAACTCATTAACCTCAGTATGTGTAACTAAGCAATTTCTTATGCGCAGCACTTCTTCAACATACTTGGAGTTGTGCTGTATAGCACTTATCCAACAAGTGTTATATTTCATAGGATCATCATTATGCACTTGACCCTGATCGATCAAGTCAAATATAAGATAGCTGAGGCTCAAGCAAAAGTTGAGGAGCTACGGAGGCAGCTGAGAAATGCCAAGGAGTGTGAAAGAAGACAGACATTAACTGTAAAGTCACTGCAAGATGATTTAAAAGAGAAAAATATGATTTCAGATGAACAACAGCTAGTATACAAACTTTCAATATCTGCTTATTCATTCTGAAAAAAAAAGCTATTTCCTAAATTACCACAACTATACAGAATAGCCGATAAACTAATTTTCCTAGCTGTTTGTACTCTTGTCATTTTGTAGTTGTGTTACAAATGATATTGACAATGCCTTTATACCTGTTTTAATGGCCTTTGCTCAACCATTATGTTATCTCTCTCCCTGTGTGTGGCATATGAACCTATTGATAGGGATAATTTTATGTATGTGTGTACTCTGTCACACACACACACACACATACACAGAGGACCAATTTGAGTTTTAGATAAGTGTGTGTGTGTGTGTGTGTGTGTGTGTGTGTGTGTGTGTGTGTGGGTGGGTGTGTGTGAGAGGGAGTTCTATCTTTGTGAAGACCACATCCAATCCTATTGAGATATGCACCAAGCAGCCAATGAGATATCTACCTTTCTATATCTATGGTCTTGACCTCACACCTGCGTGCTGGGGGCTACACACCCACTGCCCAAAGGTTGATGCCCAGAAGTGTCCCGCACACGGTAAAATAATAAGAAAATAAGAAAATACAGGCAGAGGGCAGGGTCTCTGCAGATACAAACACTGCCATACACTTCTGGTGGGTCACAAGTGATGATTGAGAGGGATTACTTTTGTATGATACTATACTTTGTTTTTTAGTAAAATCCTTCATAGTATACCTTTAACTTGGAATAAGCTGTAAAGTAGACTAAAAGTCTATGCTATTCATTTTTGAGGTCTTTTCTTTGAGGTCTTTTCTCTTTATGGTTCATAAACACCATTTTCCATTTCCAGTAAAAATAAAAACCAAAAAACAGCATAAACAGCTACAGAGACGGATGTTGGTGAAGATCAAACCAGAGATAAAAAAAATTGTGAATTCTGGACTTATATTTGTTAGGTGGCCACAAACACAACTCTGAATGAATTGTAATATTGCTCAGTATGATTTTCTCTCCTGTGTGGATGTGTGTGTGTCCCATACCAGTTTCTGAATAGGAGGAATCGGTCATGGGAGTGTCTGGAGACTGGCAGTGAATTAGACAACTTGATCCCTCTGATTCATCCTCCTCTTCCTTCATCACCTCATCAATGTCTTCTTCCTCATCCTCCTCTCCATCTGTACCTTTGTATCCCTCCTTCCCATCTTCGCTCTTCCCATTGTCATTGAGAGCCGCTTTTTGGATGAGCCCAAGCCCTCCTCCATCTTCATTTTGTGAAGGAGAGTGACTCTGAGTCTGTGTGAGCGTGTTTGTCTCATTGAGGTTTCGAGTTTGGGCAGTAGTGAGAGCTTCAGGGCTGGGTAGGTTATCACAGAGGTCAACCCCACCCACCTGAACTTGTGACATTACTCTGCCCTCCCTCTCAAACTGACCTGGACATAAAAAATAATCAAATAATCAGTTAAAAGAACAGTAAGAAAACCAACAAACAATTGATGTTACTATGTTCTTATACAGTGTAAATGTCATTCAACTGACTTTGACTCCACAATTAGAGGTCAGACTGTCAGCTGCAACAATGTTGTGGTTTTGAGGTTGCTGTACTTAACTATGTAGAACTTATATTTTGTCTTCTTCTTTGATGAAGTTTAGACACTCACCATCATGATCCATTGGGCTCCACCCTCACAATGCTTGACCTTTCTGCCTGAAGGTCAGTGCTGCCTATTAGACAAGCCGTTCTTCAAGCCTGAAGCAGAATAGACAGATAAGAGAGACAGAAAGAATGAGAAACACTGATAAAGTCAGACTCCGCTCAGAGATTTCAGTGAGAGTAAGAAAGGGAGAGACATGAAACAAGTTTAGCATCATTCCAGAGTTGCCAAACAATCCCTAGGGCCTACAGAGATTTACAGAGAAGTGCAACCGTCCTACCACCACCTTACACTGAACTGCTATGCTTGGCTACAAACAAATAAATGTAGTGATGTACAAGACATTATGGGGATATTATGCAGAACAAACTTTGTAACTCTTAAAATACCAACCTGACAAACAAATGAAACAGTAAAACATAAAACAATTGAAAACCCTTCACAAGTCCAAAACCTTCAAGAAACCACTGACAAGCCTGCCACTGCATAATGTGGCTCACGCCCTGCCTAAAATATTCTTCTGCAACATACTGTATCTGTAAACAGAAATATGAGTCATATCTGTGTGTTAAAGTATTCAGATAAGAAAGCCACTAAAACAGAGACTTAAGACACATTTGGAACAAATTAAAAGTTTATGAGTCATATCTGTGTGTTAAAGTATTCAGATAAGAAAGCCACTAAAACAGAGACTTAAGACACATTTGGAACAAATTAAAAGTTTACAGTATATTCAATTAAAAGAGAAAAATTATTGAGGAAGGATTTAGGACACAATGAGAACAGTAACAGTGACAATTTTCAATATGAACCCAGAGTCAAAAAGCAAAAATAAAATACTCACGGGAGACATGGGGTAAAGGGGGTAAAGGTACAGTAAATTAATATACACAGAGTTGCAATAAACCCTATATGGTCCTCCCCATACACAGTACATACGCACATGACGGGGGAATATCATAAACCATGATCTAATGCGATCCAAAACAACGACACTACAAACTATGGCCTCAAATATGATCAAAGAGTTAAATCAACACCTCTCTGCCACACTGTCAACAAAAAACAAACAGTATAACCTAAACAAAGATAAAATTTAATGCAGGAATTGTTTACTGCAAATGAGACGACTGCCAAACCTTTCTGTCAAACATTTGTACCACCTGCAGACTCCTTGCAACGAATCTAACCTTCACTATCCAATGTAAACCCAAGCAGTCTACATTCATGTCTATAAGAGAACCATTATGAAGTACTGATACTGTACAACTTAACCATGGAATTATCATTTGGATTATTCTAGACTGCAGTCAAAAATACTACCCACTTTCAGCATACACAACATGGCAGATACAACTTTTTGTCCTACATAATACATTCCTAAGTGAACTCATAGGACTCCTTTTAAAACACTGGACTAACTTTGACCCCTATCACTGGCTGCAATAAGGATAGCCCTAAACTATGCCAACAGATTTTAATCATATAAAACAGGATGGTAAAATCTCAAGTCTCCACAAGCACACACGTCCAGGCTAATGAAAGCTTATCTCAGAGGAATAAGGCTGTCCTGGTTTCCTGCAGCACAAAGCTAATTGTTCCTCCTGTAGGCCTGTATCACCCAGTGTAAGACTAAGAGAGTCCAAGTATCTAAAAAGGAAACACCTCTGGCCCAGATTTGGTTTCCTGCATGTATATCCTTATTAAAACCCTTACAGATATTTGTCCATAAAATATGGTAACACATACAAGTGTCCAAGAGAAATACTTTGGCAGACGACACCATGAACCAATAAGCACTAAGGCCTACTTTCTCCAAAGGGAGGTGAGAGCTGATGTGATGACGTAAACAACTTGCGTTAAGGTTGCATAAGCTCTCTATATATTAACAAGAGACAACTCTGTCTAGTTAAGCGCTCCGTCTAAAAGGGACACAAAGTGTGCTCTCCAACATGTTAACATTGCTTCAAGATTTAAAAAAAACAAAAAACAGTACCCAGTATGGAATAATATGACTGCTTTGGAGTCAAATTACTTCAAGTCTGAATGTCCCAATGGAACATAAAACAGTCCCCGAGCATGATAAACAACTGTGACATTAAGGCTTATGCAATAACAACCTCTACATTGCACACACAGCTATTATCATACCTGCTATACCACTTTCTTATGTTTTGTACACGCTGTTTTAATCAACAGTATCCTTCACTGTCCCTCTCCCACTGAGCCCATCTGTCCATACAACCATCCATCCTCTCCTCTTTTGGTCTGTGCCTTATTCCACAAGGGGAATCATAAATAATGAAAGACATTCAGCCAAAAGGACAGACACAAAGGTGGAAGAAAAGGACCCTGTCCTGTGAGGGGACATGGAGACTGTGGCAGAAATACAGGGAGGAACATAACTAAAAAAAAAAACTTATGCAGACAGACATACTAGGAGAAAGGAAATAAGTCAGGTTAGGTTTATAAATTAGCTCAGTCTTTCTCTAAAGATCTAGTAAGTTGGCTGGGGTAAAAGAGTTGCAGTAATTGCACCCTTGCCAGAGGTGGGGCATCTGTATTTCTGACAAGTCATCAATTTAACGTTTGGCCAGAAAACCTGCAGCTTGCTTGCAGTTTGAAAGGATCATTTTGACCCGAATTATGTCCCATGTACCCAAAGTAACATTAGATTCAGTTAGCCAAGTTATTAACCTTACATCTAAACCACAGACTGTATATAGCCTAGTTTACATATCTTTATGGTCTAAACCTGTCACACACTCATGTGACAGGCAGTGACACAATACACACAACAGACGGTCATTTCCCCCAAATAACTGACAGACTCGTTAACGTGAAGCTAACAGGTTAGCAGCTAGTTAACTAAACCAATCTTTGATTAAAGTTGGCGTTAACGTTAGCTAACGGTAAAATGGCTTACATTACTTATTCAAAGACTTACGGTTAAAGCTGAGTTGTTTTAACGTTATGCCTCTTGACGGGCTTGTTTCATCAAATTACTCGAAAACGAGTCGAGCTAGCTTACTAACTATATACATCAGTCAACTTTACACTAACCTCGCTTTAATAGCAATACCTAACGCCACGGCAACACATTACATCGTTACTGTACTGTATGTTGCTGCTAGCTAACGTTAGCTTGCCGAGTACAGTGAACACATCTGGCCACTACACCTTTAAAATGTAACCCTTCATTTGCTTTACATAACCACGCTAGCTGTCGGATAATTACACATTTACCACTCCTGCGACACGACGGTCTCAAACGTTACTTACAGCTGAAAAATGATGTCTGAATGGTACACGCTTGGGCATGAGACACCTTGCTGGGGATGTTGTTGTAACGACTGTAGGTGCCACTATCACACAGGCAGGGGTCGCAGCCTCCGCTGTCATCAGGCCTTTGTGCTGTAGTGACGCCATCCTCTGTCCCTACGCTGTCACTGCGGGGCATTTTATACCTGCATTTGAAGTTCTTAAAGGACAGGTTCACTATTTTTTAAATCAGTCTTAAAGGAATAATAGATGCCTAAATTAACATTGAAATGGTTTTTTTCTTGCCATAATCATTCCTCCTGTTCATACTGACCATTAAGAGATCCCTTCATAATGCAATTATAATGTAAGTGATGGAGGACAAAATCCACAGTCCTCCTTCTGTGCAAAAATGTATTTAAAAGTTTATCCGAAGCTAATATGAGTTGTGCAAATTAATCAAATCAAGTAGATATCTTACAGTCTTTTTAGTGCTAAAGTCCCTCTTTTTGTTACTATACTTCCACCACAGCTCAACAGGGAAACACTGTCAGAGGAAACACAAAGCGGGAATTTGATACTGAAAAGACTGTAAATGTGGCAGATATCCACTTGATATGACTAACTCAGACTGCTGAAGCCTAATATAAGCTTCAGATCAATATTTAAATGCATTTTTGCCCAAAATGACTGTGTGGACAAACTGTGGCTTTTGTCCCCGATTACTTACATTGAAAGCACATTTGAAGATCTTTCAATAGTCAGTATGAACAGGAGGAATGATTGCAGTGAGGAAATTCTCTTTCACTGTTCATATGGACACCTGACTGTTGTTTAAAGACAGACAAAAAAAGACAAAATTGTGGACCTGTCCTTTAACATTATTGTCAATAATTCAACCCAGTGTTTTCTCTTTTGGTGATGACAAACCAGCTGCTTACAATGCTTATATGGGTTTGGGGATAGTGATTAGATAAGTTTAGATACTAGAAACCTCAAGACATTTTACAGTGTGGACTCCTTAAAACAACCTTTGAAGCCAAAACCCAGGAGAGGCAGTGGAGTTACACATCAAAGTCAAATCTACCAAATAGTAAAATAATTTAATTCAGAATCTGTCATTTTATACAGGTGTATTATTACTTTACATGTCTTACATGAAACCAAATAACTCAAGCTCTCATGACATATGGGCACATCATTCCAAAAATAAAAACGCTTAAAAAGCATATGATCACCTCGATAAATCACCATTTTTCACTGTATGCAACCAGGGAAAAACCAGGGAAAAAAGGATTAGATTTAGTCTGGCAAAACACCCAAACTCCTCAAAATTAGCTTGCTGATGGTGTGAGGACAAACCTAAGACAGGATCCCCAAATTACATATCAAAATTCTCATTCGTTTAAAAATGATGTTAGACAGGCAACACACACTCAATAAAACATTTTAGACAAGCTTATTCACTCACAATGAATATTCAAAACTTTACAAGACATAAAGGTATTTAGTGACAATGCATCACCAAGCTGTTGTAATGTCTTCACATATGCAATCTCCCTTAGTTCACTCAAGATGTCCGTTTGGAAAATTATGCAATATTATGGCAGGATACATGCAGGGTTGTGATCTGTTGAACTTCCCATAACTGCTGTCACAGCATAGTTTTAGCAAAACTGCAGTTTAATCACTTATTCAACAAATATAGTGTACATTCATTCTGAATTATCTGCATGACTAAGGCTTTTTTTAGCCCCCTTGGGCACTTTAAAAAATATGTTTTTAAATATTATTATGGCATTCATTCAGCAATTTTTAAATTTTTAAAGCATTTTAAAGTGTTTTCCCAAATCTCAAGTGAGGGCCCAAAAAGAAACATTTCTGCTACTGAGTTTTTGTCTGAAATCTCAACTCATGGGAATCCCAGTCCAGGACATTGCAGAGGATCATCTCAAGTTGTTCCTCTATTTTCTTAAAGTACAGTAACACAAGCATTTCCATCATTTCAGTCACTCCCTACAGAAGTGTATGATGTGAGGTAACAAAAGTATCAGTATCAGTATCAGTCAACTTATTCTGCCGTGTCCATTTCACAAATATTTTTCTTATTAGAATATTTTTTGTTTTCATGGATGTCTCTAAATCCGTTGAAACTGTATTTACTGTGTGTCCTTGTTTCATAAAATCAGACATTATATTATTCTTTATTTATATTACACTGTCAATATATTATACATGTGTTTGTATGTACTTGTTTTGTCTATGCATTTGACCTAATGTATATACTTTAGCCCCATCCCTCTCTCTGTGTGTTTTCCAGGATCTCTTCATAAAGCCAGCTCTGTGTGAACTCCTGGCTCTTGTCCATTAGCTGGAACAGCCGAAGATACTCCTCTGGATATACGTGGCCCGTCAGGATGTCCTCCGGCATGTCCATCTCTGATAACAATTTACTCCCACTATCTGGTGACCAGAGACTAGAAAAAAAAAAAAAAACACAAATGAGGGAGAGTAAGAAAGGGAGGAAGAAAAAGGAAAAGATGAAAAGAAATGCAGAAGATGTTTAGTTGGAACAGCCTATAATACTACTACAGTATGGATGAGCATGGCTCTACTGCAATTCATGGATACATCAGGCAACATGTGTAATCATGGGCTGCAAGTGTGTGCCTGCACAGCCTCTCTCAACATCTGTGTGAGTGTGCATAGCTTACTTAAGCCTGTCGATGAGCTTGACCTTCCTCTTTGCCAGACACTGTTTGACCATCATCAGCAGAGTGGAGGCATTGGAGGTTGTGAGGCCTGCAGAGAACAGATCAGCCCGTGGACGCATACGCACCAGGCACAGGTGGTCATTGGGAAGCTGAGTTGAGAGGTTGATGGGGGAAAAAAGGCAGAGAATGGGGGTAAATGTCATACTGTATTAAATGCACTACACCAATCAAGTTTACAATGCTAACACTGAGTCTGCTCTCGTCCTTACCGTGCCTTTAGCAGAAGGTGCACTCTGTCTTGAAGATGTCACGAACGACTCCCACGGCTCCTGCAAAGACAAAGATGAGGAGTTTGATGAATGGATGTGTCGAATCATACAGAAACGCAGCAAAAAATAAATAAATTTGGAAACCTTATCTCGTAATTATGACTTCCATATCACATAATTAAAAGAAAAAACATCTCTTAATTGTCAGAAAAGATAATTACGAGATGCCGTAACAGTTGTTTTCATTTCAGCTATATTACCAATGAAACTTTATAATACTTTATTCATGCTTTATTTTGATAGCGCTTTTCTTTCGGCTTCAAGGAAGCAGCATAAAATTAAGCACTGTGGCGTGCTTTTTTAACTTTACAGTCAACATTGAAAAGCCTCACTTGTTTTAATACTTTTGCAAAATCACCACAATGTTTTTGCCACTCTCCCTCATTATGTACCTTATGCAGTAGTTCAATATCACAGGCCATCTGCCAGAGGACACCAAAGGCTCTATAGTGCATCATTTCGCCTGGACGTGCCACCAGTTTCTGATGGAGAAATAATTGTGTTAAGTATTTTATACAAAGACCAAAGTAACACACAGAGATGATGCATTCATTTAAGCTAACAGACACTATTTTCACCCAGCAGTGACTGATTGTATTGCCATATGGATATGGCAATCTTCAGGACAGATCACCAAGCTGGTGGTTATAATTAGCTGACTGGCAGCTGTAGCAGTAATTAAGTATGGATGGGAATTAGCTCAGAGCTGCCCCAAATGGGTGCAAACAAACAAACACCAGGTTATACTCTGATCTTGACTAGTACTCCTTAATTTCTACAGACAAAGCATAATATGCTCTTGTTCTTTTACCAGGTATTCCTTCTCGCTTATGAAGAGGTTGAGCTCTATTCTTCCGTATCTGTAGACAGACAGCCGTTCAAACAAAGCGTAAACCATCTTCAGCAGGATGCTGCGCTCATTACGCTGGGGCAGGATGCCAACCACCTTCACTGGAACATCTGGAGAGACATACACATGATTACATCACCAAAACACACACATAAGAGGGATCCTATACTACACAATGCACTGTTTCCATTCAGTAAAGACCTAAGTATTTTATTGTGTAGAAACTGCACACCAAGTCATTACTCTAATGAAATGTGATTTTATTTTTTCCAAAGCACTGATTCTAAAAACATTGATCTCAATTCTTAAAACCTGTGAGTTGCTCAGCAAGTTCCACCAATCAAAAGTCTTGGTTATATATGTTTTAGGCTCTGATTTGAGCCCTGGCTAAGGGGTTAGGCTAATTCTTATAAAAAGGAGGTGGGATTTGTTTGCAGACAGAGAGGCTCAACTAAAGGA
Organism: Thunnus thynnus; assembly: GCF_963924715.1. Classification (NCBI taxonomy): domain Eukaryota; kingdom Metazoa; phylum Chordata; class Actinopteri; order Scombriformes; family Scombridae; genus Thunnus; species Thunnus thynnus. Next base: position 24,530,588 of record NC_089517.1, on the reverse strand, counting down.
ACAAAAGCCTCTTTGTGTATGAATGTATGTGAGAGAGAATTTACAACGCAACAGTCTTTTAGGTTTGCTGCACTGTTTTTGTTTGTGTGCATGTGTTTTTTTTCTTCTCACCATCAGTCCAGCTAGCTTCTGATATTCCCAGGTCAGTGAAGAGTTTGTCAGTGAACATGACAGGAGGTTTGAGGTTTCCATGGCCAATGGGGTCCAGCTTAAAGTAGTCACAGTGAACCACTTCCAGCTGACCATCAAGGCGACCTTCTAACTCCTACAAGATTAAAACATTGTTTATTCCTCTAAGTGCTACAGGATTGGTTAAGCTCAGGTTAAGGATACAAAAAGCTGTTTGATGCTTAAAAGGTCTTTGTGTTACCTGTAGTTCATGTACGAATGACCTATCACCCTCAAGAGCCACAACTCTCTGAGCTCCTGCATTAAGCAGTGTCCTAGTCAACACCCCAGGACCTAAGGAAGACAGACAAACACAGCCTGTCAATTCATTGTTTCCATTTATGACAAAAAATGGTCTTTCACTGACAAGAATAATATATCCTGTACAAACTTATAAAATACAAACACACACACTAGTTATTTTTCAGCAAAGCACCCCCATTAAAACAAACTTGTCAGTGTCTCTACCAGTTTAGATGAACATTATGCACTTGCAAAATTGCAGAAGAACAAAAATGTATACAATAAATCTACTTCTGTTTTTCACTCTCACATTGTGAAAACACATACCTGGGTTACAGTCAAAGATAACAGTTTTAGCGTCCTGTAGGTCAGGTCCCAGGTGTTCTGTTACTAGCTTGGCCAGCTCTGGGTCCACTATGAAGTGTCTAGTTTTTTTACAGGCCTGCGCACGACGTATATTCTCCTCTACTTCCCCAAGGTCCAGGAAGTCATAAAGGCACAGAGGACGACGTTGGCCCTGCAGAAAGACATATGTAAATACAGTGTGAAAACAATCAAAAGCATATTTGAAAAATGCTCACAATATATTGAGAACCAGTGACAATCTTTTACTCTATTTTATTTTTTTAAGTTTATTGCACAATTAAAAACAAAGCATGGATGAGAGGCAGCAAAAACTGTCAACTTGTGGGCTAAGCGCAGTCAGTTGGGGTAAAACAAAAAAGAAAGCTGATAATAGAGCAGGCTCAAGACATGGAGAAAAGTATGTTTGTGCTGTTTTGCTTGCTCTTTTGTCACTACAACCAACACAAACTCCTTGGAAATGGGTGAAGAGAAGGGGGAATATAGACCATATCTGAAAACAAACCACGTAAATTGCACAAAAAGATTTGCCTCTATTACTTAACTCCTTAAAAGCTCAAATTTTATCATAACTTTGCACCCTACTGATAAGTACAAAAAAAAAGTGCAGAGGCACAGACATCTGTAAATCCATAATAGGCAGGTATGTATTTCATTAGAGCTACACATACATCAAGATGCAGTGGAAAACTCTTGTCTTAAAGAGCATAGTAAAAAATAACTGTCTACCTGTACAGCCACAGCAGACAGGTTCCTGTGTGCGAGCGCTGAGGAGGGGGATGTCCTCTCTGCACGGGGTTGCTGGGAGCTTGTACCAAGTGTGGGCCGACCAGGGCCTGAGGAGAGAGAGTCCAGGCTGTAGGCCCGTCTGTGAAGGACGGGAGCACCGAGAGCACTGAGGCCAGAGGGACCCACAGGAACCAACACTGCCTTACGCATACAAGATCTACTTCTGATGGTATGACAGCAAGCAGAGCGCATCATCAGCTCAACCACTCTACACATCTGGGTGGACATGGTGGACCAATGGGTGTCTAACAAGAGACGGAGGAGGGAAGGGGAGATTGACGGACCTCTTGAAGAGGTCACTGCCTAGAGGGAATGGAGAAACAAAAAGGACAAGGAATGTTATGAGGAATAACAATTTCATGTAACAATTATCTAAGTGACATTTCCTGACTTACAAAAGTACTAACACTCTTTGTCAGAGCCAAAGTCATCACAACATACTGTATTATTGTTGATAAGTGATAATTGTTCACTTATTGTGATTTTTTTGCTGTTAGTTGCTGATGTTTAGTATACTGTGAGTGTATCACTAATAGTTAAGTGCGCCTCCTAGTGTTATAATCGAGAAAGGAGTTTGCCTTACTGCTAGTTTGGCTCCATATAGCTTTATTGATCGTTAATTTGGACCTTTGAAATATTTAGATTACAGTTGTTTGGATAGTCCTTTGAATTATGATTATGTTCTACATAAGGATTCTACCTCGTAAAACGCTACTTTGCTAAATAAAGGAGTATTATTCATGCCTGTTTGGAGAGATAAGTAAATTCAAACTATTCTTCTGTCTCTGTGGATTTGAGAGTAACCCTTCAATTTGAGACGGATGCAGAGTGGAATGTAAAGAAATAGAAACGCGTCAAAACAACAGACAAGCTAAAGTAATGTAATGTAACCAAGTGGCTCAAACTACACTATTTAATAATACTTAATAGAGTCAAAATAATTATTTCCAGAGCTGGTTTAAATGTCGTAAAGGAAAAGTAACAATACAGAAAAAAATAAACAATAGCCTTTTAATATTTACGTTAGATATGTTAGTTGTTGTAATACAAAAATATGAGACCAATCTGTTTTGCTAACACGTGGGGAGGTTAACTCATTAACATTTGTTTTTTATCAGCCTCAGTGAAGAAGTATTCACTGTCCTTCATCCTCCACGTTCACACTTTGCTCATCTGCTCGCCAAACAGCCATAAAAATAACCTGGCAGACAATCTGTTAGTATAAGACTGAGTGAGGACACTTTAATTTTAGCCGGCTGGCTAGCTGCACGCTAACGTCACTTACAGCTAAAATACATTTCATGTCGTTTCCTCGGAGAATAAATAGACATACCTTACTGCAGATTGTCCTAAATATCCAAATCTAACGACAGCAATGATTTAACCCGGATCCTGTCTGTGAGTCCGTTGGTAAAGCTGTGTGACATTGAACCCTCAGCATCCTGACCCTCCACACTAATGTTTTCACAACTCTCTCGTGGTGCTACAGGCGCAGTCTGAAAGTCGTCATTGATCTGCGACAACAGCGTACACCAATCAGAAAACTCTAGGAAGTTGTCAAGGAAACACGCTTTTTTATTTTTTTATTTTTATTATTTTTATTATTGTTTTATTATCAAACGAACGTGCTTTTTTAAATTGTTTTTTTCAAGTGATCATGTTTTTTGTTTTGTTTTTTTTTCATTGTTTTATTGTTTTATTTTTTCAAGCAAATATGCTAATGATAAAAAAGGCGTGAGCAGCAAAATATTACTAGAAAGATATACATTGCTCAAAAAATAAACACAGAACGCAGCACATTTAGTTTTTACGCGTCTGTGTGTCGGTGGGTTAAGATTATTAAACGTTCATATTAGCACTATGTTGCTACGGAAGTAGCCAAAGTGTTAAACCCGCACGCAGCCTGTCTCAACCGTCATTCAGCCTTAGCTGACGGTGTCGCATTGAACTCCTCCAGCCTGTCCACTGTCATCATGGCCTGTGTTGAAACATCCTCCAGCAGGCCCTACCACCTGGTCGTCTTCGGAGCCTCTGGCTTCACAGGACAGTTCGTGGTGGAGGAGGTGGCCCGGACTGTTTCCGAGGGTCCGAAGGGGAACCTGAAGTGGGCCGTGGCCGGCAGAAGCAAGCAGAAGCTGGACAAAGTCCTGGAGCAGGCCGCTGGAGTCCTCAGTGTGTATCAGTAGTTATGCATCAGTAGTTGTGCATATTGTAGCAGACTGTTAATAACACGCTATTTTCCTCCACCATGAATAGAGATTTTTAATAGTGTACGTTTTTGAATTAACTTGTAGCTGTTAACATTTAGGGGTATTGTAATCGGCGAGCTGCCCTTTCAATCTGTTTTAACTAAAAATACTTTGCATTTCTTTTCTTCTTGCATTACTCCGACTCCAGATTACTTATCTACTAAATCAAGCTTTCTGATTGTGGTGATTTTGACTTTGGTCCCATCTACTGAACTCCAAAGTACACATGAGTCAGCAACACAAAGTTAACCACTGAAATAATTATTATTTACTAGCCATTACTACTGTTAAATATAAAAATGTAGAAGGAGAGTAATTATAACGCACATCATGTATAGGTGACGATTAGAAAATAATTCTCAGGATCCAAACGTTGTTGTCCAGATTAAATTTTTGTGGCTTGGAGGTAGTGTGCAGGGACCACAGGGATCTAAGTTTGCGTATCTGCTCTAACCAGCAGTCAAAAGAAATAGTGATATTTTAAAAAATGATAAGGTATTTATAGAGTAAGTAAAGAGGCAAGGAGCTCTTGAGCAGCAAATGGTTAATATTACAGCTGTATCCTTTGTTGATTAATCTACTAGTTGATCAACAGAAAATTAATTAGCAGCTATTTTGACAATCGATCTGACATTTAAATCATATTTTTAAGGTAAAATGGCAAACATTCTCTGGGTGCAGCCTCACAAATGGATTAGTTTCTTTTCTCTGTTGAACTATTAATCGAAAATTATAAATAATTATGCAATGCAACCCCAGTGGATATTTCCTATCGAACTTCAAACAGTATATTTTCTGATGATCGACTTTGTTTCAACAGTAATAATTGTATTTGTTCACTCATGCAAAGTGAAGACAGAAATAGAATAATATAATTATACCTCCAGTATGTCTTAATATAATTCACCTGAATTCAATCATCATGTGGAATGTGTTAAAAATATTTACAAAATATTTCTAGTATGCCAGTAACTTTCCAGGTTGACAATTTGTATCTATGCAACACTCTAAACATGGAAAATGAAGTCCATCACAAGATTAGGACCAGAGAGCACTTGTGTTGTCATGATAGTGATGTGAGTTTCCAGAGGATTAGATGGTTATTTAGTTGTCCCCTCCCGTTTGGCTTTCTCTTCAGGGAGTGTACAACAGCTGATGGAACATACCCGCTCGCTGTTCAATCCCATTTGACAGTACACAGCCTGATGTGTCAGCTAGTCCAGTCATTCAGTAATCACTAAAAACAGCAACTTGTCTGTTTAAACAGAAATGTATCTTTTCTCCCAAAGGCCCCAAACAGCTTTAATGGCTCATTTAAAAACAGCTTACATTGTTTCTGCAGGTTTTTTGAAGATGTTATCTAAGATTAGATAAGTATCTGGATTCTTGTAGCATGTTTATACATTTTTTAGTAGCAATGTATTAATTTTCACACATGCAGACAGTACTCGCATACATTGTTTTCTTAAGAAGGAGAGCTTGACAAATTTTTTCTATTCATGGATTGAAACTGAAGACGCCATGGTAACAAGCCCGTTTGTCTAACCTTTAGGCTGCCCGGCAGACTTTATAGCTCCATGACAGTGACTCTGTTTCCTCCTCATTCTTTACACACCTGCAGATTTTACTACCTACTACTGTTTATGTATAATAAATAAGGGCCTATGAAATAATTTTTATGTTACAGGGTTAAATTATTACAGCTGCATCATCCAACAGCCATGTCTGACGCTTGTCTCAAACTGACCAATCTCATGAGGAGGAGTTTTCTCATCATGCTATAGTCAATTTGCTCCATCTTTGTGTTTTCACTGAGCAGTAGTAGTCCAGTTTAATCAATGATCATGACTTTTAATTATTTAATGTGCATATTTGAGGCTTACTGTTACTCATTGCCTTAACTATAAACTAACTGTCAGTCGGTGAAACCACTGCAGTCATCAGACTAAAAAGATGAAATAATATGGCATCGTGAATATTTTACATTACGTGTCTATAAAAGCTGATGTCTAAAAGTTGAATGGCAAACATTTGGATCAAAATATACTACAGCCCCTACTCTACTCTAACACTGCATGTGTTTGCAGGTAAGCCAGAGCTGAGGACAGAGGTGGACATCATCGTGGCAGATGTAGAGGAACCAGACTCCTTGGCAGCCATGTGCAAACAGGCAGTTATTGTTCTCAACTGTGTGGGGCCTGTAAGTAGACAGTTCCAACAGAAATGTTCGTGCCTGTATCTGTTTTTCTTTGACAAACTGAACTTGCTCAGTCTCATGACACAAACTGTATTTTCCTCAGATTGCATCAAAACATTGGCATGTTGGCATCAGTGTAGCTAAACTAGTCTGTCTCACTCTTCCTTTTTCTGTCTTTCTCTTTCTTGTTCTCTGTCACACACACACACACATACAGAGCAGCCTTCATTTACACAATGAAGGCTGCTGACTTACAGCACACAATAAGTCGTATTGTGTTAAAGTCAGAATGGAGAGTAGGTTTCCAGTAGCACTGCTTAGCGTCCTGTGCATCATTCAGGTTCTTGTTTCAAACCAAATTCTTCCACTACAGTAACCTCCACTGTTGCATTCAGCAGAACTTTTCCAGTTTGGTTAAAACCAAGGCAGCACAGAGTTGAAGCCAAAAGGAAACCAACCAAGTCTTTTTTTTTTTTTAATTTTCAGTTTCACTGTTTTTAATCTTGAAAATACAAGTCCACTCATATTTTCCTGTATGAGCATAAATATAATAAATCTGGTATTACCAGAGCAAGAAAGACCACATAGTATTATGTCAGCCACACATGTCTTGCATAATATTATATGGAACAGGAACAAGGAGTGTTAGTAAGGAAGAATGTACCTTGTACATATCGGCGGTTTGTGTGTTGTAACTCTTGACTCCTGACTTGCTGTGTACAGAAAATCAAACAGAAAGACAACTCCTAAGACTCACATAAACTGTGTGACTTCCATGTAGTATTAAATGTGTGTGTGTGTGTGTGTGTGTGTGTGTGTGTGTGTGTGTGTGTGTGTGTGTATATATATATATATATATATAACACATTACAGTACAATGAACATGTTTAACAGGATTTACCAAGAGATCTGGCTTCTACAGCTGCAGTGTGCACCATGAAACACTTTTTGCAGAGTTTCTGTGTGGAAAGCTAATATTGTGACTCTCTGCACCAAAAGAGGGGGTTATATACAGTCTATTGCAGTGACAGGGACTACAGTTCATGGAGAATTGGCCATTGACCAAATCACGAAAAAAGGGGGGATGTTTTTAAAGTGTAACATGGTATGAATTAATTAGTGTACATCTCTATGTGTATAGTACAGGTTCTATGGTGAGCCAGTGGTCAAAGCCTGTGTGGAGAATGGAGCCCACCATATTGACATCTGTGGAGAGCCTCAGGTATGCATATAGCTCTGTATTTCTGTACTGTATCCTGTATAATTGATTGTCTGTCCTCTCTGCTTCGGTGTTGACCAACACTAATTTCAACATGCATTTAAACAAAGTGGATACTTTGCTCGACATGGAGCTGCATGTTATCAGTGGACATTGCAGGGATGTTGCCATACAGATGTCCTAACATTTGGCTTTGCTGTTGTTTGTGTTCGGATTAAATGAAAGACATGCTGAGTTTCATGCTGTTGCCTGTTAGACAAAATTATCACTCACTTGGGCGCATGACAGCAGTTTTCCCTCACTGTTAGATGTCCAGTCTGTGTAATACGGCACTCTGACAGCCTAACTTGAAGATGATGGAAGTTGCCAAAGAAAGCAACCTTTATAGTTAAAGAAAGCATTTGTGTTCAGTGTGTGTGTGTGTGTGTGTGTGTGTGTGTCTAATTGTGCAACTGTACACCTGTGTGCAGTTTCTGGAGGGCATGCAGTTGAACTACAACAGCCAGGCAGCTGACAAAGGTGTGTACATCATAGGCAGCTGTGGATTCGACTCCATTCCTGCGGACATGGGAGTCCTCTACACCAGGAACCAGTTCAAGGGTACGCACATATGGACATACACACAGAAGGATTAAAAAAATAATCCCCCTCTTACGCTGACATGCAGTGGTCCATTCTCTGTTTCTGTTGCTATAAATAAATAATTTACTGTCATCTTAGCCTCTGCCAAAACATGGTGTGTGTGTTTTTCCACAGGTACACTAACTGCAGTGGAGAGCTTCCTGACCGTCAGCACAGGGGCTGAGGTACGTAACTACATTACCCATAAATCCATGCAATGGACCAGCTTGTTGTTGACATCTGAAGTGCCTGCATATGAGTCTCTTCCTCCTTGTTCACTCCCTTTTTTAAAGATTTCTGTTGTACTATGTGTTCCTCTCCTTATCTCTTTCTGCTCTTCGTCTCCCCTTGTTCTTGTTCTCATCGTTCATTTTCATTTCTGCTCTCTGTCACATTTTTTTCTATCTTTGAATTTATGTGTCTCTCTCTGTCGTTCTCTATCAGGGTGGATGTATCCACGATGGCACGTGGCAGTCAGCCGTCTATGGTTTTGCAGACGGCCAAAAGCTTCAGAGTCTTAGGAGGAAGTTTAATCACAAACCTCTCCCTACTGTTGGCACTAAGATTAAACGCAGGTACATAGGACAGAAAGGCCTTCTGGCTTCTGCAAAATAAATCATATCCTAGATGACACTTAACAGAGACAGTTTACAGCCCAAATATTAAGTTGTATGTGTTTACATTCAGAGCAACTCGTCATTCATTTGTTGGCTAATCACACATTTCTAAATAGCTTCTTGAGATTGTGGGTGGCAAGTAATCCCTGCTGTCAAATCTTTAAAATTGTATTTTACATAATTGAAAAATGAAACAAAGGCAATGACATATTTCTAGTAAGTAATCATCCAGATGTGACATTTTTTTCCTTCTTTTTTATTTTCTTTTGGATTTTTTTGTCTCACTTTTAAATCCCACAACCTCCAGTACACACAAGAGCATGTATTACAGTTTGGCCCACACATGTTTGTGTTGATAATCACTGAAATGTTTTCTTTTCATTTCTAGGGGTTCATTATTCTTCAGCAATGAGATCCAGCAGTATGCGGTGCCCTTCATGGGCTCCGATCCCTCTGTTGTCAAGAGAAGCCAGCGCTTCCTGGTGGAGGAACATCAGGCCACACCGGTCAGTCTTTTTTTTTTTTTTTTTTTTGCTTTTATTTCTTTACCCCTTGTTTCATCTTTTGCCACTCTTTATGTGTGTTTAGTTTCTGTAGCATCATGGAGACCCTAGTATGTCTGTTTCAGTTTATGTATCACAGATGAGATGAATTAGGATTTTTGTCTATTGGATAAAGCTGGTTTTGAACTTGGCTCTATTAATCAAGATTTTCTGATCTAGTGAACACCTCTCCATATGTGAATGAAAAGTGACACACACTGCTCCAATCCTTCTTTTATTTCTTGTGACTGATAATATTTCTGTCCTAGATGGTCTCCATCCTCCTCCAGTTTGTTTTTAACCATTTATGAATCATATTCATGATAGCTCTGTTAATATATTAATTTTTATGAGATGTGTAACTTTTGATGGTCTAACTTGGTTTAAGTGCTGAAAGTCTCGAGTGGAATAAACTAAATACTTAGGAGCCAAAGAGTTGTCATCATCATGGTTCATTAACACTCTTGTTTTCACATTTAGACGGTACCAACATTAACGCAGTGACTGGATTACTGTCTCTGCTATTATGATAATATGCTGCTACAATCTGTATTTGTTAACCCTACTGTAGGTTCAGTATGGCGCGTATGCAGGCATCGGAGGCATTGGAAACATTATCAAGTTGATGTTTGCTGGCATGATGTTCTGGTTCTTAGTCAAGTTCAGTTTTGGCCGCAACCTGCTCGTCAAGGTAAATGAACGTGACATGCATAGAAACAATACACATGATGCACTTCACATTTCACAAATGACTTTGACTGAATATTCTACCTGTGTAAATAATTAAGTCAGAGTACACATGCTGTATGCTAATGTGTGTCTGTTGTTCCTCAGCACCCAGAATTCTTCTCTTTTGGACTCTTCTCCAAGGCTGGACCCACTAAGAAGCAGGTAAATGTTGACAGAACAGAAAATAAAAACCTCATACATTCAATTAATGCTCACCAGCAGTTCTGTTCATTCATCTGCAACATATCATTTAGTTCAGATTGTAAAGTTAAGAAGAAGATGCTCTATTTTCTGCTATGTGTTATGTGTGTGTCTGTATGTGTATTAGATGGAGGGCTCATCCTTCCGGTTTGCCCTCTATGGAGAGGGATACACAGAGGGACAGGACCCCAGCCAGGGAAAACCTGATGGCAAGATTCGCACACTGGTTCAAGGACCAGGTAACTGGAAATTTATAATCCTGCTATAATACAAGGTTTTGTCCCTAATTTTGCTTTAGGAGGATAGCGGATGTTCTAGCAGCATGAAAATATTTTATTAAGCCCTCCGTTGACAAAACGTGAAATAGCTGTACAGTCACTCGAACATGAAGTATGTTAGTAATGTTTCTCTCCTACAAAAGCTTGCTGGCTGACAAGACACTTACCCGGTCTGGCCTGTTCAACACCTTTCTTGATGTGTCTACTGGTTGTGTAATTGTGTCTCTGTTATTATTCAGAGTGTGGATATGTGGCCACGCCCATCGCCATGGTACAGGCTGCTCTAACAATCCTCAACGAATCCTCAGCCTTGCCCAAGAAGTAAGTTATCAACCCAGATTAAATCAACCCATTTTTCTTGTTTGGAGTGTTTTCATGTGAGTTGAGTTTTCTGAGAATGAGGCTTTCTAATGCATCTTAACCAGCCAATTAAATCAAGCACTTACCCATATATTTTTATAAAGTTCCTGTGATGTTGGTACGAAGTTTATTTTGGTTTTAATTAAATTCTTACTTGCATCCATCTTTTTCCAGGGGAGGAGTGTACACTCCAGGAGCTGCCTTTGCAGAAACCACACTGATTGAACGCCTCAACAAGCACGGCATCCAGTTCTCCGTCATCTAAAGTTTGTGCCCTCTCTGATGCCGTACTCCAGGTTTTTCTCAGCACTTACGTAGTATATGCAGAATAACAACTGGAAAGTTTCCAACTTTAGAAGAGCGCTATTTCATCATCAGAGCCTTCACTAGGGATGGAAGACACTTTCAGATTAAATTCTAACACAATTCTTAACGATACTTTCCGCATTTATCCTTTTTCGATTAGTCGGAAACTTGCCAGTCTCCCTTTGGCTTGAATGTAACATTACTATTAACTCTCTGCTTGCAAGACAAATAGCACAACTGCGGCAGCTTTTCCAAGCCAAGGACGGTGGAGAGATGGTTGCGCGGATAAGAGTTTAGCACAGTCCATCGCTAAAATGATTATTTCTAATGGAAAAAAGGATTTATTCCAGGATTTATTCCAGGATTTGGTTTAGATCATGTCTCTAAACCCAAACAAAAAATTAAAATGTAATTTATATTTGTACTTCACTCGATTGAAAAAGGTTCATTACCAGTCCTCCTTTTGCCAATGTAGGCTTCAGTTGATAAAAGAGAAAACATGAAGCTGTTCCTGTTATCAGAGCAAATTGGTTAGTGACAGACAAATTATAGTGTGATCAAATGAACAAATTATCTAATGATTCAAACAGGATAAAAATTGGCCTTCCGTAGTTGCCACACCCTCATGATGCAGTCTGTCTGTGGTTTAGTCACACAGGAATGGATTGACATGAGTTAAAAAATCTCAATCTTTAGTAGTTCTGTCTCTGTAATATACAGTAGCTTCATATGCACAAGCACATTGCTCCCTAAGTAGCACTAGCAAGGTAGTTGTGCTTGTGGTGTTTTGGTTCAGTGGAGTGAAACCGTCAGTAGAGAATAGGAGCCTGCTGTGTGTGCACGTACATGCTTGCCTCTCCTGGCCTCGCCTGCTAGTCGAAGTCCTGATCGCTTGGTTTTTGACAGTTAATGGTTGGACTATCACTAGGTCGTCCTACTTTCTTGGATGTTTATTTTTTGTAGCAACAACTCACTTATCCAGATGTTTGCTTTTGAGCCTTGTCAGAAAATGCATCCAGTCGTCTGTACACAAAACAGCACGAGTTACCATGAAACTGAATGCATCGTCTCTGCTGTTTAGTTAACATGTGTGCGTGAAAAGTTCGTTTTTTGTTTTTTATTTTTATCCGAAGGTCTTGTCGCTCTTACGGACTGGAATTGTTCTACGATGTGATGTTATCTCAGTCCAGACTTGTTTTTGACTTGTGTTTGAGTTTGTGGGTGTTAGTGCACGTGACAGGCTATGTTTTGGAGTTTTGTCTGTGGTTTGGTTTGCTTTGCTTTGTGTTGGCCTCCTGAATAAAGCCAAATCTGCTAACAGCCATAAGTCTTATGTCTTTCCTATAACACAGACCACACAAACCTTTATGGACACCTGTGAAAATGTAATTTCCAGATCAGTTTCAAGCATATCAGTAATGCCCATGATGCATTTCCTGTCGAGTAGAAGGGTTATCAAGTGGTTTACATTCATTAAAGCGTATCATGAAAGTTAATAATTTATTATATGTATTGTTATATTTATTATATACATCCCTCTCAAATATTAAGAGATTGTCCTAAAAGATCACAAGTTTAGTTTGTGATCTACTAGACAAATGGTAGTCGTGATCTTACTTAAAATATTATTTTGATTTGATTCATTGACTCAAGACCATGATTAAATGGCATGGATCACTTCAATCCCAGGTTCAAGCCCCTGAAGTACAAGGTGGCTCACTGTGCTCTGGCCTGGTGGCCTTTTGTTTGACTGTTTTGTTTTTGTGGACATTCCCACCTGAAGCTAATTATGGATTGGTCATGTTTATTCCCACATTGTGCATACTTTTGTACTGCTATTTCTCACTTCTGTGTTCTCTGAAGCAGCCTGGTCCAGGAGAGAGGGAGGAGAGGAGAAGAGGTAACAGCCTAACATCATTTGGAACTGATGGCTCAATGTTTGAAAAAGCAAATTAAGTTTTCAGGTACTGTTTTGAATATCATTACAAGTCTGGGAATAATCTGTGGGCTAGTCCAATCTTTATTACCTGCACAGGGCTGGGACGCTAACCTGTGTCAGAGAGCACTCACCTGAAGGTTAGATGGGCAGAAATAACTTAAAATGCTCTTATGGCAGATGTACAGTATAACAATAATTCCCCTCACCACAATCCGCTACGACTGACTTTGTATTTGTTGGTGGAAAAAACTAATTGGGGCTAAATGCAGTTGAACACTAGCCTCAGTCTATGTAACAGGAGTTGTTGATAATTTGCCTTGTAATGAGTGGTAAAATGATTTGTTTGCGATAACCGTTTTTTATAAGTTGTGTATGTAACAGAATATTGAGATGTTTGGATGGTATTTGTTGTCATATTTCCACAAATCTATCTTCTGTATCTCCAATCCAGGTAATAATGATGACAATGATATTCTATCCTTTGACTGTGCCATTGATAGAGTTGACATAAGTGTGAAAGTGGTTCATAGTAGATACTAAATAAATCACTGACTTGTATATAAAGGAGTCGCACATCTTAGAGAACCAGTTGAGCCATAACCTTGTTTTCATGTCTGAATTTATAGGTATTGGCAAGTCAATTTAACACATCTTACAAACTCAGAAGTTGAGCAGTGTATTTGAATGAAAATAAAACTCTACATGTATTTATGAAATTCACATATTTATTCATAAAAATACATTTATCTCCTGTACAAAAAGACAGCAAATTGTTTATGGCTAAACAATGATCACAGAGAGGTCAGTTCTTTACTCCACACAATTTCTGTTGGCAGTTTGCTGGTAGTAATTTAGAGGTGATTTGTTGTCATATTACAGTAGCTGTACATCACAAGTAGTATTGTATGTGAATACATTCTGCATTGTGGAATTAATCCATATGTTTTTAATCTATTGTTAGTTTTACTTCATCTCTGACCTGAAAGTGTGTAATGACCAAAGTGCTGGTCTGACTAGCACAACACAATGATGACATCTTTGCCCATATAGTTCATTTTCTTTCCCCTGAGTGATTTAGTTCAACAACTGCGGATATTGAAGCGGGGCAATGGAAATTAGTTAGTTTTTCACTAACCATAAGTGAATGTAGGTACACTGCATCCAATGCACCAGACAAATTGGACAACCCAGAACTGGATGACTATTCCTTCTTACAGAAGGCAAAGCTCATCCAGTTCCTCTCTGACAGCGTACTACGTTTGCTGTTTGATCCACCTTCACATCCACCGAGTTTATTGTTCATACTGTGTCTTGATTCAGCAGCTGGTGAGAGTAGATGACATCTTCGTAGTGGTATTTTTCTGCTATAGCCATGATAGAGTCATGGCACCTGATTCTACTCAGAACCTGCAGCACTTCAACCACAGCAGACCTAGACAAGGAAACACACACCTGGATTAGAAAATTACAATCATGTTGTTATTGATGTATTGAGAAACATCATGATCCCTGAATGGATATAAATGCAACCACTTAAACTAAAATTTGCTGTCACTGTTAAGCACTTGTGTCACTTTGAGCATTGTGAAGCTGAGGTTATGGAGCACCATTAAGTAACCACAAAGATACAGTATTTTCAAGCAAGTAAAAGTAACAGGACTTGTTTTAAAACTGCAAGATATAATAAATGATTTCTTTGAAAGTTACATAGAGACTAACTAGATTGTACAGAAATTCCAAAAGTTTTTCCCCCCCTCACAGAAACACACTGTTTTATTACCTGGTGTTTGGATCTTCAGGAGGCTGCTGTTTGCAGATGGTATGGACTTTTTGAACTAGGTGGTTTCTGAAAGACTGGAGCTGAGACAAACAGACGTCCTCTCCTCTCAACCATGAGAGCGGCAGACTATCTGCTATCTGGAGAGACAGAGAACAAACAACTACATCATTATCAAGACCACAAATTGAGACAAAGGCAAACAGCATATATAAAGACATTTCCATGTTTAAATTTGCTATTCCAAATACCTTTTTGCATGCATGAACATCATTACTGGACAGTGTCTGACTGCACAGGGTGATCATCAGGTATCGGTTCAGCAGTTTGTCCAACATCAATTCCATCAAAACAGACTCAGTAAGCAGCAAATCCCATTTCCCCATGTTACCTAGTAGCTAACATAAACAAAAAAAACACTGATTAACAAACAGCAGCTTGGCAAAATTAAGCTCTGCCCACATGGAGACAATATAAATTACATAAATGTTTTAACCAAACTGTTTGCTAGTGAGTAGTACTTTTATGGCCGTCCAGAACTGTTGGTCCCTGAAGCATCTCTGAGGAGACGACCTGTCTTCTAGGAATCTGTAAAAAAAGAATAAAACAAAAAACAGTATAAATAACAGATTGCAAAGACCATAAAAAGTTATAACGTCATTTGAGACTATTTTGATTAAACTGATTTTAATCAATGCTTCAGAGTATAGGAAGCAAGAAAAAAAACAAAAAAAAAACTTACTTTTTGGGGTAGAGGGGGATGAAGATATCTTCATCTACACAGCTCCTCAGTCTGCCAACCACAGCCTCTATGAGTGCCTGCACGGGACACAAATACACACAGTAAACAAAAACATGTTAATGTACTGTTTGTCTGACTTGTATTACACTTTATAGTTTATTATTGTATTCCGTGTTAAAGAAGGTTTCGTAGCATGCCTAACAACACCTCTCAGAAGCACAGCATACTGTCTAGGGGCTTATTGCTTTACATTTAAAGAGTAAAAAATGTGTAAAAAGCAAAGCAGGACTGAGGCAGAAGGAGGATTTCTGTGTTGACATCTATATATAAGTTTCATGTGTAAGTGTTGGCTTTACCTTGACTGGTTTGCTCTGCTCTCCTTCAAAGATTGAATAGTCCTCCCTGAGTCTGTGACAAACATCAGTTAGACAGACTGACTGATGGAGAGACATGGGATCCCACACCAGCTCCACGAAGGCTGAGCAGAAAGAGCAAAACAAAAGTATGAGGCTTTTGTAATTTGACACATCTGTGGTCCAAAAACAGGCGATAAGGTGGATGATAGCTTGTGGAGGGATTGCACAAAGGTGAGTGGACAGCAAATTTGATAGACTGCTTTTCATTGTGAAGAAGTTACTGATTTGATTTCTAAGTTCAAGCCTCCATCTGCTCTTTCACTACATTTTAAAATCTTATACTTATTGCAGCTCTTTGTATGAGTACAATGTGTGGATGAGAGTGTGTGTTACCTGTTATTTTGGGTAGGACAGTCTTTTCTATGACATTAGACAGCGTCTGTCTGTCTGTGTGCTCTAGCTCCTCATGACCATGTCCGTGACAAAAGGTCTCCACCGCTGTGAACCATGGGAGGTTTTCAAAGTCGCCGCTAGCATCCTGACAGACACACACACACACAAATAAACTTGAACACATACTGTGACAGATGGTTACTGCTGTGTGTATGTATGCAGAGTCAGCCTCTGCGTTCGTGTATGTCTATGTGTTTAAGTACCTTCAGAGGGTTCCATGCCAGCAGCTGATGTCTTATGATGGGGTTCAGCAACTTGGGCAGACACAGAGCGATGTAGGCATTTTGGTACGAGTCAGAATAGGATCCTCTCCATTCTTCAAAGTGAGACAGAATCTTTTTCACGTCACAGAACTCGTCCTGGACGTCAGAAAACACTGCCTGGGACTTCAACATGATATCAGCTGGAGAGGGAGCCGTGAGGGAGAAGTAAAAGAGAGTCAGACAAAGTAGCAGAGGGATCACATAACTCAGCCTGGACAGTGGAGCCCTGACTGATAAAACAGAAAAACAGTAAGAGAGAGTTTATGTGTAGCAGGTAGAACGGGGAAAGCATGGGAGAAGTGACACTGGTTAAATTTGATCTTGCAACAATGTTAATCCATTGTTGGACGCTACAGTAGTGTGAGCTAACACTCAACTATTGTTGAGTGTTTGAAATATTGTGGATGACAGTGTTTTTTTTATTATGAAACTTAATAGGTTGAAGTTTTTAGTAGAACTGATAGAAAGCTAAACACACTGATTTCTTCCTCACCTTTCTGCTTCTGCAGCTGCTCTTCCTCCTCTGCTGAAGGCTCTGTGTCTTCAGGTATATCAGAGTCTTCCTCAGTTTTAACACCAATGTCTGTCTCGCTGCAACATATGAGGCAAATATTTCACAGACCTTGTAAACACCTCTTCTTGTATTATTTTTTTACTGGATGGATTTCATTAAATTCATTTTGTAAGTATATATAATTTACTACTACAGCAGTCTTGTTGTTTATATACAGAATATATTAAATATAATACATTAAATAATTCATAACAAAAGAAGGAAACTTTATTATGAAAGATATTTTTACTTCACTCACCCTTGAGTCTCTGCTCCATTGGGAGAGCTTCTGCTTTGCTCATCTGTACGATCTACAAGTGAGATGGAAAAATACAGTTAATGTGGAGAACATTTCACCTTCAACTGCCAGGGCATCTTAAAATTACAATTCTTTTCATGACTTTTCACGACCACACCAGAGAGCTGTGGCCTAAAAATGTTACTCCTGGGGAACCAATGTAAACTTTTCTTGTATCTTGTGGGTGGTGCAGTGACCCCATAGAATCACTGAAAGAGTTAGCCGACATTCAAATGTAGATTTAAAAAGTCTAAAACATTTTAAGTATTTCACTCATCACGATCTTAACTTTGTGGTTAAAATGTAGATTCTTATTTACTAGGATCTAGAATAACAAGAAATATATAATCCTTGGCTCAACTACATTTGAAATTAAAAAACGCAAGCAATATTTCCAGTTTTATCGCAAATGCACACACACACACACACACACACACACACACACACATACACAAATATCACTCACAACTGAGCTGCTGCAGACGCTCAGCCTGCTCCTTGATCTTCTGTCGTCTCTGAGCCAACAGCGCCTCCATCTGGTCAGACAGCAAAGTGTGCAGCTCCAGTTCCAATGAGTTGATCTCAACAACCTGTAGTCAACAAAGTGTCTACAGTCAGCAAATTAACAATCTATCAAAAAAGATGCATTCATACAAGTTCCTTTTTTACATTGTTTTTTGGCCCAGGAGTAAAGCCAAAACTGTTCCCATCAAAGTGGTGTTCAACAAAACTGTCTGACAGAACTCTCCTGATGGAGAGAGAAAGTGTAATATAAAATATATTTAACCTTAACATTACTGAAACATGCTGAAACCATGGTCTCACCAGTTACCACTCATCAACATTGTCTACAAAAGCCTGAAGCCTGGTAACCAGTTCTAAAAATGTAAAACTTCCTGTCAGGCCCTTCCCCCTTTGCACCTTCCGTCACAGATACTCTGCTATTTAATAAGCTGTAATTATTTTCTTGACCTATTTCCTTTTATGTGATGGTTAACTGCAGAGATAAACAGAATCAATCTGTTAATCTCTTACCTTCTCCCGTAGACACTCCACCAAGTTGTGGGCATAGAGGGTCATGGACCTGTAAAACCTGAGCTGGCTCTCTGAGGAACTTTCCTCCAGAATCTCTGCAGAGCTTCTAGCGTTTTCAACATCACCCTCCATCCTGCTCAGCTCAGCTCGCCGCGCTCTGTGCACCTCCTTCAGGGAGTCCAGTCTGGAGAGAAAAACGGAGTGTTGCATTATGTATGATTATGACACATGTGCTGCTTAGAAATGTGAAATAATAAAATTAAGAGACTGGAAAATGTATCAGAACATACAACTATGGAAAAGTTCATTCTTGACTTTGGGAAAAGTATTAAGAAATATTATTGTTACAATATCGAATCATATGTGATAAAAATTTGATCCAAGACGGTTATGTCAAATATGTGAAATTAATGACATGGTTAAGGCAAATAAAGCTAAAGGAAACTTACTTTCCGGTGATCCTCTTCTTCACCATTGAGACAGTGATGGAAGGAAGTGTCTCTGGGATCCTGGCCCCTGCTGATTTCTTCTTTTGTCTTTGTCTGCTTCGCCTGTTGCTACTGCTGCTGCTGCTGTAGCTGCTATAGCTGCTGGATTCACTGCCAGAAGGACTCTGAGTACAAGAAGAAAAGGAAGAGAAAATGAAGGATGTCAAAACTTCAGTACAGAGAAGAGTTGCTGATGGGGGAGACTGTTGATACTAGTATGACAAAATCACAATAGCAGAATGCCTGATATAGTAACAGATGGATTAAGAAACAAAAACTATAAAGAGAGAGAAAGACTTACATAAAAGAAAATAGGAAAGAAAGAGCAAGAAGAAAATGAAAAGGATGTTTAATGGACTTTCTTACTTGTCCGCCTGGTCGTCTCTTGACACCCTTCCCAATTTGTGTCTCCTCCCAAAGTTCCTGCTCCTCTTCATCAGATCCTGACAGACTGCCATCACTTCCTCCTGGATGGCACAAACACACACAAAATTGTACACTTGAAGGAACACATTCCCACAACTTGGTGCAAAACAGACAGGCCTATCATAATGTAATAAAATTCCTAAAATACACCTAACAATAAAGATATACTTTCATATACTCTTTTAATCTTCTCTTCTTTTGCCTCTGTCCTTCTTTCTTCCCACATATTCCCTTCTCTCCTTTTCCCCTCCCCTCCACCTACTTTTCTCTCAGGCACTCTCTCCCTATGCTCGCCCTTCACCCTCCGTCTTCTTCTCTAGTCCACACCTCCTCTACTAACCTCCCTCTCCTTCTCCCCTTTCCACCCCATCTCCCCTTATGTCCATCTCTCTCATACCAAGTTTCTCAGCAATCCTCTCTCTGATGCTTTTTAATCGTGGGGCGAACTCGATTCTTCTCTCATGATCGTCTGGCTCATCATCGTCATCGTCAATTCTATCTTCATCGTCATCACCCTCCCTGCTGTAGTGATCTGGGGTGCTGCCTGCGGAGCTCTGGCCATCTTTACTCAGGGGCAAGAACTCTTTCTGAGCTCGTGCGGCACGACGCTGCCTCCTGGCTGCCTTAATGTCCTTAGAATTAGGGATAACAGCTGAAGGCAAAACAAATGCGCAGAATATTAATGCAGGAACATGAATGGCTGACAAACAAACAGCCAATGGGCACTGTGAGCATGAATGTAACATCCAACAAGTTTATTGCACACTCTAATACAATATTTTCCCCATATCATGCAGCACTAATAAGCAATGTGCTGTAGCTTTTATCT
Source organism: Thunnus thynnus (assembly GCF_963924715.1). Taxonomy (NCBI): domain Eukaryota; kingdom Metazoa; phylum Chordata; class Actinopteri; order Scombriformes; family Scombridae; genus Thunnus; species Thunnus thynnus. The sequence goes on along the minus strand of NC_089517.1, from coordinate 24,510,547 downwards.
ATTCTTAAAACTTTAGCGCACACACACCAACATCTGTGAAGTTTATACATAACATACACCCACCAATACACATACCTGGTTTAGTAGCAGAGTAGCTGGAGACTGAGCTAGATGAGGGAGACCTGGAACCACCTTCATCATCATCATCATCATCATCATCATCGTTGTCATCATCACTATGGCGAAGACTACATGGTGAAGCCTGGCTGCCATAATCTTGCCTGGGAGAACCAGATTGTGGGACACCTCCACCAGCTGGTACTGGGAGTGAGGACAGGGATAAGACATGTCAATATGAAAACTTTCAAAGTATGGTGCTGTTGGCTGATATTATCATCTAGATAAATAGTGAAATAAAATTTAAAAATGTTTTCATTTAAGTCCCCCTCCGCTCAAAAATGTATTTTCTTCTTGTTCCCTCAGTTGAATGTTTTGAGCTTCACTGTGCAGAATGATGTATGCAGAAGGCTGTTTTCACGTTCATCTGCTGAGGGTGGAAAGTCTCTCTGTGTACTGACAAGCATGATTTGAGACGTCACAAATAGTTTGGAGCCAATCATGGTTCAGTATACAAATTATACAAGTGCGATGTGGAAAGTTGAATCCTCCAGTGCACAAACACTGACAATTGACTTTTCAGTGAGGTAGGAGACATCTTTTGTCCAGTAGTACTTTTGAAATAAATGATATTTGCATATTTATAGATTCTGTTTTTTTTCACTCAGGGAGAAGGAGTAGGAGTAATTTTAAGAATTTCTATCTAAGTAATTAAACCTGTTTTTTTGTTTTCTTAGGACAAACCATATCAGACCCAATTTATTATTATATTACTGGCATTCGTATTTTTATCGGTATATATAAAGTATCAGTCAAAAGTTTGGACACACCTTCCCATTGAATCCCCTGCCAACACCCATCCATATCAATAAAACCCTGTCTTCTACCTCATACTTTAGTGAGAGTGAGAGTTATGATTTGTGTGAGTAACACAACATCTATCATAGGGACCTGTTGGTGTGTAATGGTCACCTGCGCCTACACATCCAGGGAGGTACTTACCAGTACTGTGGGTACTCCTGGCAGGTGGAGCCTCCTTCTTCCTTACTTGGAACAGCACAGCTTTATCAGATGACTTCTTCAGTCTAAACTCTGGTTCCAAGGCTGAATCAGTAAAAAGAAAATCAGAGATTCAATAGGGATGATGGGACTAAAATCTACTGACATACAGTGAACCTGGGACTTTTGGGGCCCTGCTGGGCAGTTGACACAGATGATGGAGACACTGTAATTGACAATAAAAGCATATAACAAGAATTATGATCAATTATATTCTGTCAGTATATCTTCTTCTTCTTTTGAGCTTTATAAACAAACTACGAATCCTCTTCCATTCTGGCAACTTAAGGCGAATAAATTGTGTTTCCTTTTTCCTCGGACGTTGCTCTAACGTCTGCTGTCGTTAAGTAAACGTTTGACTGGAGTTCATTTTTGTAATGCTGACTTCAATACCCAACTTAAACTCAGTTACCTTCTTTGTCCTCAGAGAAACTGAGGACAGCGTTTTTTTTCTTCTTAACCTCGTCTTTGTCTTTCCTCCTCTTTTCTTTCTCCGCTGTCAGTTCCAGCTTCTCCCCGTCCTCTCCGTCACTGCTTCCCGGCTTCGGAGGCGTCGATTCCCGCTTGGAACTGCAAGAGATGCCGCGGCCATGGGCCACTTTGGACGGCTTATTTGCCACAACTGCTGTTTTTTCGCTCTCCCTTCCATCTCCCCCGCTCTGCTGCTCTTCTCCCTCATCACTGGAGTCTCCTTTTCTCTGCCGAAAGTTCCTCCGGGGCTTTTTGTTGAACATATCGATCTACCAACCATAAACTACGTGGTAACAGCTAAACAGGTAGCTGGGTCGCAAAGTAGAACTAAACGTCGTACGTCAAGTCGCCGAATGGAACGTAAAGTAACCGCAATGCATTATGGGTCATGTAGTGTGAATCCGCCAAACGATAGAGGCAGGTCTTTACAACTTTTCAGACTTTTAAATTATATAATGAATTAAAACATTGTTACATATGGTAGTAAACTATAATGCAGGTTCCACTACTACGGTTAGGCCATACTTATCGGGACCACTTGTTCTTCTACATAAATAGGCATAGTATTAGTGAGAAATTAATAATGTATGGCTGTCGGTACAGGAGATTATATCTGGTAAATTGTAATTTAAACCAGAATCGGGCGAGTCAAGGAATATGACTTTCTGTCCTTATACCAACTTATGACAACGTTAGAGTAAATGAAGTGACTGTGTGACTTCATATGATTTTTTTTAAAGACTAGTTCCTATATCGCCGTCTCCCTTATCTTTCCCCCATCAATTGTTCTCCCTCTCCATCTGCTGAACTTTTATTCCTCCCCGTCTCTCTCCTCCCCTCAGCGGACGGTCAGCCGTTAACAGCAGGCAACCGATCACTCGCAGTCAGCCATGTTGTTGGTGTGACACACTGAGCTGTCAGCAACAGGTTCTCTTGAGTTGTAACTCAACGCTGCTAAACTTGAACATTTCTGGGACAGTTTTCTGCTCACCTCGGATACAAAACTCTTCGGTGTGTCCGGGAAACCGTTCAGAAGTGGTGGATGATAACTGCAGGCCCCTCGAAAGCTCGGAAGTTGGTGTTTTTCTGGTCGTTGGTGGCACGCAAGCGAAACTGCTTATCTAAGCATGAGTGTAAGTTTGATATTGTTATGGTAACGTTTCCCTTGAGTGTTTAAATGTCTCATATAGGTTTTTACACTATGTATCGTTTCTTCTGTTAATGTTTGTCTTCACCGATGCCAGAATGTGAAACTAAATCTTAAAAGGGGAATGATGCTGATGTCCTCACAACAACCTAGGATGGGAGTTAGCTAGCTAAGTTATATGATTTCAGAAAATAGGAGCTGGATGTTATTGATATGTAGACGAGGGATATTTATTGCTACTTTAGTAAAGTGAGCCAAGGCGAGCGCATAGGTGGCAAGTTTGTAAAGGCAGATTTGCAGGAAAGTCTCCTAAATTCCTCTCGGTTGAAACTAGTTGAGCAGGTTGCAGCCAGGCTGGTGACAAGTGATCAGGGAATGTTACTCTATCGGTTTATCACAGACAGATAGAGGGAGGTATAAGTTAGTTTTAGACTGTGAATGATGACAATCTGTGGGCCTCAATAGAGTAGGACTGCTCAGTAATGTCTTTATTTTGAGATTTTGATATATATAATTGGTCCATAGTTGGTCTCTTGGTACAGCAATTATCCAAAAAAGACATAATCAGAGCTCCCAGAGAGCAAGCATCACCCCCAACATTACTGAAAGTTACAAGCAACCCAGAGCAGAGTAGAACTGGTGTCCATATTATTATATTTATCCTATAGTAATTGATCATTTTGATGTAAAAAGTGGATTTTGCTTAGTACTGTTATTGTAAATGTGATGCTCAGCGCAAATACTGACATCCAAAAATGCAGTTTTAATAGTGCCCAATTTTATTGTGTCTTCATTTATTGGAGGAGATCAGATGAATTAATTTCAAATGAAAAGTGACAAAGTTCAATGTCTAATTGCTTAAAAATCTTCCCTGTTAAGTGCAGCAGTATGAAATTAATGCATCATTGTCAAATGTAATGTCCATGTCCATTCCCAATCAGATTTCATGGTTAAGCAGTCTTACACTGTTAAGCTGTCTGAAATGGTGAAGCTCAGAGTCTTAGTCTTAGTCAGAGTCTCTTTTTCAATATTCTTGTTTTCATGGAAAGATAATATTATGGTATTAATATGAGTATTGACTTGGAGAAGAAATAAGGGTGAGAGAGTGAATTTCTCAGTGCAGTGTACAGCATAATAATTCAGTATGAAAGGCCTCCTGATGCGAGACACATGATGAAGAGCCTACAGAGGATGGGGAGTATCCACTGTTTTGTCAGAAAAGGGAGATTCCACATGTAGTCAAGCCAGCAAATATTGCCCTGGTCTCAATAGCGTGCATGCATGTGCAGCTGTTAAAGTTGTGTGCTTGTGCGTCTTTGCTCTGACACACAATGACACATTCACAGTCATGCACATACAGTAGCTTAGTAGGCTGAAGGCTTGGCGAATAGCAATTTTTGCAGCGTCTCTGTCGCTGCCAGTAATGTAACAGACTCGCCGGTTTCGCCTGCAACAGCTTCCTTTATGGCCTCACAACTAGCTGTCTGTGTTTTTCATAGTGAACACACGCCCAGACTTCATTTTCTTCTACCACTATTATGTGATTATTGGCCAGCATAGCAGTATCATAAAAAAGGGATAGTTCCCCTCAACTGATCAACCTGGTTTTAACCCACATATTTGTAAATGTCCACTAGTCTGAAGCATCGTCGAGGCAAGACACTCACTGCCTGCCAGCCGCAGCTGACCTTTGACCCGAGATGATGATGATGATGATGATGATGATGATGATAATGATGAAACACATGTACATATATACACAGTACAGCATGAATGAGCCAGTTTTAAGTCTTGTTCATATTACAGAGTTTATCAGAGAACTTTCTTAAGTCCTGTCATATCCTGATATACAATATGGACAAACCAGGGCGGGGCAAATCAGACTGTAGGACGGAGAAGCATGCCTTGCCTCTTAATAAAACAGAACTACGGCAAAACAAACAGCATTAATCAAACCCAATCTGAAACACTTGGAGAAGGCCCTTGCAACACTTTCTCAGTGTGTGTGGGTGATGTAACAAGGCCAGCTCAAGAGACTATTAGAGCTTTGTCACAATAGACAACTTTAACATGTCATAACAGGAAAAGCGCAGGTGTAATTAATAACATTAATCACGGTTGTGTTCAGTTTACATGTGCAGATTTCAGGGCACTCATATTGTGCACGCTGGCTCACTGGCTTTGCTTTGCTGGGACACCGAAATGGACCAGAGCCATCATTAATGCTATTAGTAAGACCTGTCCCACAATGACAAGTCAAAATGTCTGCTGTGTAAAAGGTCTGTACTGTAGTGGGAAGGAACAGGGAAGATCCACGGTCATAAAAAAGAGAGAGGAATGAGGAGACAGATAGTGAACCAGAGGATCATGGGTGATTTTACTGTATGTAGAGATAACAGACACAAAGAGGGAAAGAGAGAGTCGCAGGGCAGCGAGAACATTGTGGATGGAGTTGATGTCATTGGTGTGAGGTCAGCGAGCGAGGCGGCTGAAAATCAATCATTTCTTATAACAACACGAGCCGGCCGGGCGGTGCTGGTTTCTGAACAGAGTAGGGATGAGGACAGGCCAGGGTCACACGACTGGTAGAGTGTAGATTTAGGGGCAAAGAGGCAGACATTAATATACAACGACACATGGAGAGACAGTGACAGGAAAAAACAGACTTTTTTTAAAGAATGAAGTAGTAGTGTGATTCGGTTTCATCCATCTCTCTTTGGCTCTTTATTATGTTCTGTTCTTTATTTTCAATATACCGTCATGTGTCATCAAGGTGCATTATTAAGATTTACCGAAACAAATGAGGTGAGTGACAGCCGGACTATTTATCCAACAGTTTTGCAGTGTTGTGTGTGTGTGTATACTGACTGAGAGACAGAAATGTTTTTTCAAGCTGAAGCAGTTGACGTCTGATAGCCAGGCCACGAATGAAAAGATTGACCACACTGTGAGGAAGTGTGGTGTTTCATTTGAACACCACACTCCACTCAGGCATTCGTATTCAGGATGAAGTGGGTGATGCGGGTTAGTAGTTACTTTTCAGTCCAAAGAATATGTGCAAGAATTTTTAGCTGCAATTAAGACTTTATATTATTTTCTATTCATATACGGGAGTAACTGTAAACCTGAAACCCTGAAAATTAGTAGACATAGGCAAGAAGTTGTGTAGTTGTGTAACTTTTCCCAGTCTGTGATTCCTCTATGATGACCTCCAATAAATTTACTATAATAGAGATTTGTTTTGATTGTCACTTCAGTCAGTCTAGTCCCAGTCAACAATCACAGTCTGATTGGTGGTTCCATGACATTATTGGTTTGATTATCAGACCAATAATGTCACAGTACCATTGTAGTTGTGATATTGCTTCGGGGCTCAGCGATGGTCTAGTGTGGTGGACATGATTGTTACACTCTGTTTAAATGTTTACCTCTGTTATACTTTAATGCTCCACCACCATATACTGCAGGTTGGGACCCAATAAAGTCATATCTATTTGTGTAGTCTACTACATGACAACAGTACAGGGATGTGTCTGAGTACCAGGATGGGCTTACACATTCTCAGCGTGGGTCCAGGCCTTCCTTGGAAAGCAGGAAAACACAGATCTATTTTAGACTTGCACTGTCCAAGACTGAGTATATGTGTCTTGTGCATCCCTATAGCATAAATTAAATGTATTTTCACACAATGGTCTGAATAGAGCTGGAAGGAAATCAGACTCTTGCTCATGGGCACATCAGCAGGCTGGGTTCTTGCTGTCAGAGGCTTGAACACATTCCAGTTACCAGTCCCGACATGTTACACAGGCCAATTGTCCAGACTTTACAGTCTGTTTTTGAAAGGATTTTCTCTGAGGTTATGAAAATTGCCCCACCCATTTGCAGATCATTCAAACCTTTTATATAAAAAAAATGAAACCTTTGTGCCATGTGTAAGTGTATTACTTATACCTCCCTGTCTTTAGGGGTTGAGCAGATTAAATCAGAGATTTCCTGCATATATGAACACACTATCACATATAGGGTGATGCTGCTAATGCTATGCTCACAGCCCCTTTCATGTGGACTACTCTGTGTACAGTCCCACATCACTGCTGAAGTACAAAATTATTTTCTGAGTGGGTGGGTCTCTGTGAGCTGACCCTAACCCGGACTCCACCTCAGCGAGTTTATCACTATGCATATACTGAGCCTGCTGTATTCATTTAGCAGCTCAAGGCTTCTACTGAGACAGAGACCACTTGTGTGTGTGTTTCTGTGTGCAAGTGTATATAGAGTGATGTTTCGGAGAGGATTTGCATGAGGTTCGCAATGCTTGATGGAGTCTAGTCTACCACTGAAGTCAGTTCTGCCACAGCCAAGTCAGTTGTTCAGTCACTTTGTCAGGCAGCCGTCCAGTCAGTCAGGAATAGTCAGACTCTTCTCACCCTGGAAACAGTAAACCGTAAAGCCGACAGTATATCAAGTCTACTGCTATCTCTCATTTATTCATTATAATTCCATTACCAGAGGTTACATGTCATGACTAGAGCCTGACCAAAGTTGGATGACTGATACTGATGTTCTGACATATATATATGTCAGAATGGATCTAAAGTATGTATTTTAAAAAGAGTTTGAAACTGTATTAACGCTACATAGTTGGTCCAGCAAACTTTGCAACACCTTAGTGGTCACAATTCATATGTACACACTGCAGTAGTTAATAAAGTCAATGTACGAAGATAAAGAAGAGCAGAATGAAAGAGTATATGAGGGGAAGGATGAGAGGAAGGAGAGAGGGAGAGCGACAGATGGCAGGCAGTAGATGAGTCGTCCCTTGTTGTTTCTCTGCCCTTGCGGGAGCATCGATCAGACCACATCCACAGTAACCTCACACGTTCATTTCTCATTCACTCTTTTTCCTCTGTCATCCTTTATTTCTTTCTCATTCATCTTCTTCTACATAAAACTCTACTCAGCGAGTCATCAGTTATTATGCTTCTTCAAAAAAAATCACTCGTCAGTCTGTAATTCTCCTCTCCTCTGATGCCATGTCATATTTTCTGGGACATCAAAGGCTGAAACCAAACGTTCACCCTCCAGACCTGTGGCTTGAACCCTCGTGGACTTCATTCGTACGTACAGTGATGTATTCACTGTCATCACGTCATGTCTGTGAGGGTGCTGGGCCGCAAGGGGATCAAAAGCACTCTGAGATGGGACTTAAGACCTCAAGTGCTTCCATGGAGATATATTGAAATTCCTGAACCTCTAACTCATTTCAAAGTGTTTTTCTGAGCGGTTCCTAATGGTTCTGATATGTGCAGGTCTGCAACTTTACTCTCAACAACTCTGGTCAAAATGCTCAGTGAGATTTTCCCTTTACATGAACTGCTAAACAATGAAATCCTCAACTGATGACCTTCACATTGTAAACGGACAAAAAACAACCTTTGCCTACTTCTTCTACTGTCTACTTTAGCAGATTGTAATAAACAAATCCACGTTATTAAGCCTATAGGCCTATCAATACATCACAACAAAAGTGAAAAAGTCATCAAAAGTAAATATTTCACACAGCCTATTGTTATTATTATGATAATTATTGTTTTTTGATATTGATAATAATAATTAGTAGCATTCTTTTCTTTTATATCATCACTTTATAACCTATTGCTGCAGGATAATGAGTAAGCAAAGTCTGGTGAAGTCTGCACCACTCTGACAGAGAGTCCACTTGAGGCCCCTTGTGGACTGGATGAATTGTGGGTTTGGACAGCCCTCTGCACTCGCAGACGTCCAAGGAACGCACCCACAAAGTCCCGAGTCTTCAAGTGCGGTGAAGTCCAGACGTTTGGTTTCAGCCAAAGCTGTCATTCCGCCAAAATCCACGATCACTTCCTGTCACCTGATCTAACCTTGGATGAGGAAATGCTTGTGTCCGTTGGTTACCGGTCAGGAAGTGTTGAGTAGAAACTTTGGAATTTCTCTCCTCCTTTTCCTCCGCCGACTTCATCATGTGAGTCTTGCTGGCTGATGAGAGAGAGATAAACACGGAGGAAGCAGGTGTCGAGCAATGCCAGTAATGAAGTGAATGTGAACGCAACAGAAACAACATGACAGTCTATTTCAGTGTTCCCTGTGTCTGTACTTGTTCCCAAAAATACAACAGATTTGCCTGCAAGAAAATTAAAGATAAACCTGGCATTATATTTAATGTTGCATTGCATTTATTCACATAGTTTGTACGTAAAATGTAGTCTCTCTAGCACGTGGCCCTCTGTTATCTCACGTACAGTACTGTGACCACCTGAAGTTCACACTATTCATCCCACAGTGATAAACTGTTTTAAATCCAAACAAGTCTTGTTTTGTGGTGGCTGTATTTTGACAGGCGGTACAGTGCCGCAGTCACAGACGAGACCTATAAATATGCTGGTTAACCTGGCGTGATACAAGTTTCTGGCCTTTTTGTCAACAAAGAGCTCTAATAAGGTACATTTAATCTGTGGACATGCGGTCTAGTGCACGTACCCTGTTGCAACTCACCACAAACATGATCCCAACCTCTATGAGCAATATTATTTAAAAAAACAAAACACACACACACAAAGTTACAGAAAATGTGGCGTAATTGTTGACAGGAAGTACAGTAAATATACATGGCTCTGTCATCTGAACACATTGATCCATACCTCTTTTCCTTAGTGCAGTAAACTGATCAAATGTATCTGAAAATGGAGAAACCTGGTAACACAGACACTTCCCACCCTTGCACCTAAAACCTATAAACATGACTTTGCAGAACAGGTGGGCCGACAGGTTTATGCCACAATAACTCCATTTCCACATTTGCTTTGTACGTGCATGACTCAACAAGTATGGGTTCAAAGCATGATGTAACAGACTTTGAAAAGGGCATGATCATAGGTGACAGGACTGTTTTTATATTTGAGGCAACCCATAGTAGATAAATATTTGGGATGTGTGAAGGGTGGTGCCATAACAAATCATCACCTCTAGACAGTGTGATATTTAATATCATGACTATTAAACTGCCAGTTTCTCAACACACGACCAGAATAGTACTGAACAAGGGTTTATATATGTATCTGGACAGTGAGTGTAAATGTCTTCTTAAAGAGTGTTAATGGGTCTGGCTTGTATAGTTTATATTGCAGTGGTCTCTACAGAGTCAGATTGGATAGTATTGGAACAGTCCCAGTGTGTTTCAAAGGTTTGGGACGTGGCCAGGGTGCTCCTGACTGAAGAGAACAGGAGAAGCCCTGTTAGACTCTGCTGACTGACCAAAATCTCTCTCTCTCTCTCTCTCTCTGTGTCTGTTTCTCTCTCTCTCTCTCTCTCTCTCTCTCTCTCTCTCTTCTCTCCCTCTGCTCAGTGACAGCGCTGTCCAGTCTTAGCTGCAGTATTGACTGATGACTGGCCTGTGTCTGTGTGTTTTGCAGATGGCTGCGAGCAGTAGCTGAGGACGCCACCGGGAGTTCCCCTTCTCTTTTTCTGCCACCTGCAAATATGAATGGTAAGACCACCGCAGTTTCTGTGTGAAGGAGGGGTTGAGAACCAGAAGTGGGCATGAGTGTGTGTGAGAGTGAGAGTGCTGTGTGTTTTTTGGCTCTGCAGAACTGCTGAGACCAATACAGTGCTAGTTCTAGTAATAATTCCCAGTCTGAGTGTTTGTGTTTTTGTGTGTGTGTGTGTGTGTGTGTGTGTGTGTGTGTGTGTGTGTGTGTGTGTGTGTGTGTGTGTGTGTGTGTGTGTGTGTGTGTGTGGCTGCACGTGCATCTGTGTCTGTCTTATTTAACACTCCTCTTTACTCTGTCACAGTCTACAGTAAGTTATCTTTTTGTTTGTTTGTGTGTGAGATTTCTCACACACAAGATTTCTCACTCTAGTTAATGTTTATTGTTAGCATAAAAAAGGTTTGTGGTCAAAACTTTGTCGTGTCCATGTAGAAAGAAGGAACTGAGAGTGAGATGGAAGCATGTGTGTGTATTTTTTCATCTTTTTAGCAAGTCATTAAGCCCACAAAGCCAAAAGATCCACAAACAAAGACCTCCACAGCTGTCCAGTACAGATGTTGTGCTCTGTGGTCATTTTGATGTTGGTTCCGTATCTTTTGACAGCTTTATTTAAAGTACCAGCTACTAGACTACAGCTACAGAAGCTGTATGCATTTTGTTACAATGAAGCAAACTGTCCATTCCCTGTGTCTGCTGATGGAGTGTGGTGTAAACATTGTAGTCGGCCTTGATTGGGTAAATTTTGATGAAAGGGTGAGCTCATTTTGCCTTCCTGTTTGAATAAAGTGATAGCATCACTGGCAACTCTGAGTTTCATTATTACTTTGTCAATATCAGTGCATTCTCAACATCTCACCAACACTGAGCCCAGCTCCGGGATGCTCTCTCTCTCGTGTGTGTGTGTGTGTGTGTGTGTATGTGTGTGTGTGTGTGTGTGTGTGTGTGTGTGTGTGTGTGTGTTTGTCCGGTCGTCCTGCCTGTTTATTTGTCTTAAAATGCTGCCTGACTCTTCTGTAATCATGCAAATTGTATGTTTGTTTGCTTTGCTAAGATTCTGTCTGTGTGTAATTTAAACAGTGAGAAGGTAAACGGACTGAGGCCTGTTCAAGAAGCAGGTTTGCTGAATATAACCCAGATTTCCCTCATACATTAACTGATTTAAAAATACCTCTTTCTTATTCAGCAACATGAGATAACTCTGCTTCTTAGAACAGACTGCTGCTGATTCTGGTCTTGCACTGTCGCCTGGTATTCATTTAATTATAATATATCTGTCCAAAGCTCCACATCATCTTTCAAATGTATCTGTCCCATGACGTCTTTTTTTTCCCCATCCTCTTCCATTTTCTCTTTAGGTGGTGCAAATATATGGGCGATCACTCCAGAGGAGAGGGACAAGCATGATCAGAAGTTTGACACCCTCTCCCCATCAATGGGCTATGTCTCAGGTATGCACACAAACACACACTGCCCATTTTACCACAGACATCAACTGGATAAACCACAGTAATTCCCCAATATCATATTCATACACAGGCACAAATACACACACACACACACACACCTAAACACACAAACATCCCTCTGAATATCCATCTGTTTTTCTCTCTCTACCCTTTCTATCTCTTTCTGTAGGGGAGCAGGCAAGGAAGTTTTTCCTCCAATCGGGGCTGCCTGCTTCAGTTTTGGCTGAGATATGGTGAGAAACACACATTCACTTTCACACATACTGCAATGGCTTCTCTGGAAAAATTTCTTTTTCTTTTTCTTTTTTTCATTCTTTTGTTTTCTTCTTGCTTTCAGGGCTTTGGCTGATATGAACAAAGATGGGAAGATGGACAGGTTGGAGTTTTCCATCGCTATGAAGCTCATAAAGCTAAAACTCCAGGGTACATCACTCCCAGTGTTATTGCCGGTCATCATGAAGCAGCCACCAGTGCCTGTTCCCAGCCTCAATAACCCCAACCCACCCTATGGTACACTAAAGAAAGATGTCAACATACAGCATGAGATTGAAAGATGTAATAGAATAATTCACGTTACTCTGTCTGTGTGTGTATGTGTGTGTGTCCTAGGTACCATATCTGTGCCTAACATGTCCATGATGGGCGGGACGAACCTTCCCATGATGACTCCTATCGCCATAGCAACCTCTGGACTCTCACCTTTGACACCAATGACAGGCCTCACCTCTTTGGTTCCTACAGCAACAGGCCTCAGTCCTCTAATAGCCTCCAACCCCACCAGGCCCCTAATGCCCACCGTGGGAAATACCACCCTGCCAAACGGCACCATGGGACTCCTCCAGCCACTTCCAGCCGGAGCTTTGGCCACTGGTACAGACGGTTCTCATTTCTAACTTTTTATTTACCCGTTCCCTCTGCTGTACTGCTGTGTTATCCGTCACTGCTTTGAAAAAAGTAAATAAATGTTTGCTGCAGAGTGCAGATGATGGCATTTTTAGTTTTGAGGGGAAATGAGGAAAAAGGAAACACACACACACACAGCGACCAATGAATTATGGTCCGGTCTTGCAGAGTCAGGTCTCTCTGTCTCATTTACATACAAATAGCTTTGCTGTCCTTGACAAGGTGACAGCAGTGACTGGATCACAGTATATTACAGAGCCACTATAAGGCTCCCCTCCCCATCCTAAAAACTATCTTGGTATTCCCCAATAGCTTTACAATTTTACAGTTGTGGTTGGTTAGTAAGAATAAAATGTCCTCATAATATTACAGATAATCATAGAAATATATGTAATGATATGCGTGTGCGCTTATGTGTTTTCAGGCCTACCTCTATCTGCATCCCCCTACTCCTCTCCGTTAGGACTTTCTTCTTCTTCTGCTGGTATAAACAAGGCCTCATCGCTGCTGGACCTGGGATCTAGCAGGTAACACGCACACATAAACAGAAATGCTGAAGTCTTAAGCAATTTCCCCTTTTGCACAATCAATGTCTCATTTATCTCGTCTCTTGTCTTACTGAGGTTTGGTGCATTCAGCTGGTATTTTTTTGTGTTGTCACTGTTTGTCTTCTAGCTCCACTTCCTCGTCCCCCTCTGTGATGTCCCCCATGGTCGCTGGTCCCAGTGACTGGGCCGTGCCACATGCATCCAGACTCAAATACAGGCAGCAGTTCAACAGCTTGGATAAAGGGATGACTGGATACCTCACTGGTACGATGTGTGTGTTTGTGTGCATGTATATGTATATGTACAGTGTGTAGGTCATACAAAACCAAACTATGCCTGCTATGCAGGCGTGGATGACTGTGAACAACAGTCACTGATGATTTCATAACTACCCTCCCTCTTTTTTTTTCAATATGTGTTAAACCTCAGCTAAGGAAGTGGAGGCTGTGTCTTGAGCAGCTATGGGTGTGTTCAGACAGTTTCTCAACACACACACACACGCACACATATCACATCGTGGTCACTTTTGGGGACATTACAATGACTTACATTAATTTCCTGGAGACTTACCCTAACCCGAACCATAACCACTACTTGCCTAACCTTAACCACTGACCTAGAAATCAGCTTTTTCCCAATTGGTCAAGCTGTCCCCAATTAACTGGTTGTTAGTCTGAAATTTGTTCCCAAAAGTAACCTATAACGGACCACACACACACACACACCACACATACACACATACACACACTCAGCCAAGTAGGCATTTGCCTTTTTCGATCTGTTACTGCAAGCCTTGCTGGACCTGTTCTCTTGAATTAGCCATGCAGTCAAACAACAACTGTGCACGCTTATACACACACACACACACACACACACACATACACACACACATTCTCACTCACTTCAACACACTTAGAGTTGATTTCCTCACTAGTGTGACTACAAATTATGTGCAGTCCAGCACATTAAATAAATTACATGAATGCCTTATTTTTCATTTTTATTTATATTTTTTTTAGCCCAATCTCTGTGTAGATAATGGCTTACAGATCCATATTTCTTACACAAGGTGGACAACAGCTGTCTGTTAAATAAACCTAAGACTGACCATTGTTTATGCTATCACAATCCTTTGATCACCATCTTCCCCCAAAGATAAATGAGGGTTAAAAAGTTTCCAGCTTTCCACTTCAACCGTAAGCGCTGACCCAAAAATCAGCTTTTTCCAATTTTGGGATACAGCTTTTGTTCCCAATTGGACAAGCCGTCCCCAGTTGAACTGGTCCTTAGTCTGACATTTGTCCTCCAAAGTAACCTATGACGGACCACCCTTCACCTCTTCCTTCCTACCACCTCCACACCCACACATCTGTGCCATACAGTTGCTCTCACATCCATGACATGCTGTCAATCTTGTTGCCAGGTCTGCAGGTGAGAGGTGCCATGACGACCACGATGCTGACTCAGACACAATTGGCCTCCATCTGGTGAGAATATCTGCATGATTGATCCGTGTGTATGTCTGTACATGTCTTATGATTGTCGAACAGTGTTGTGCTCAAGAGCCAAAGTCAGTTTTGGCAGCCAGAATCAAGAAACTTCCATTCCACTCTAACTTGTATGACAATAGGCTATTGTTTGTTAGGGAAATATTTGTTTACAGGTCAAGGCTGTTCTTTACTGAATAGTATCTAATACAGTGAACACAAGGAAATACAGTTTATTATTGTAAAATTGTTAAAGTAATCTTTTTTTTAACTCCTGAAATCCTTTCTGAATTTCAAGTATTTCAGTGATATCACACAGAAGTTCTCTTAAAGGTCCAAAATATTTCCTAGTACTTTTCTCTCCTGTATGTAATCGTCTTCAAAGTTGACCAGTAAATATTCCAGTGTACAATCATGTAAAAACCTCTCATCTCCAATGCGTAACTCTCCTGCAGGACTTTGGCCGACGTGGATAAGGACGGCAAGCTAAAAGCTGAGGAGTTTATTCTGGCAATGCATCTCGTGGACATGGCGAAAAACGGACAACCACTGCCGCTTACACTGCCAACTGAGCTGGTACCACCCTCACAAAGGTACATGCACTCAAATGACTCACTGGCTGCTAGATTCATGCAACAATATGCTGCCACTCTGGACACTGTAGCTCCTTTTAAAATGTCTAAAGCCTGTCCTGCCTTAACAAAACCACCGCCGTGGGTGAATGACCTTGTTCGGTGCATTAGAAGGGCGTTTTAGACGTGCTGAATGGAAATGGAAAGCTTCCAAATTAAGGTGCTTTTTTTTTTTTTTAAAAGAACTTTGAAAGGAGTACAGCACTGTAAAAGAAGAAAGATCAAAATAGTTCTCACATCTTATTGCTGCAAATCCTCACAACCCCAAGTTGCTATCATTAACTCTCTTATCCAACACCCTCCTGATTCCAGTGAAGTATCTACTGTTGAGAGAAATTAGACATTTTGGTCCTTTTTTTTTTTCTCGATAAAGTTTCCAGCATTAGAGTCCAAATCATGCTATCTCTGTTGATTCTACCACACCGTGAGGTGTGTTAGACTTTTAATTCATTTTATCTGGTATCCCAGTCAGATGTACTGAGAATGATTAATGGCATGAAATCTTCCTCCTCTCCCTCAGATGTTTTACCCACAAGATTTTTAAAAGAAGTTTCTGCCTTTTTATCTTCAGATATTTTAGCAATATTTAACAAGTCTTTATCTTCAGGGGTTACTGAAAAAATACAACCTTGACACCAACATCTTAATAATTTTAGACCCATATGCCAAATTATCTTTTCTTGCCAAAGTACTGGAGAAGGTGGTATATTGTGTTGTACTGTTGTACTATATAAATAAAGTTTGTTGTTATTATCATTATTATTATTACTAATGTTATTCTTATTTTTAAAACATATCCTCAAGATAATTGTGTTTTGTTTTTTGCTTTTTTTAACATTTAAGTACATTAAACATAGACTATATCAAAGCATATAGTTATTTAGTATTTGAATAATGTGAATAAATAAAATAAGTTATTTGAAATCTGTATTCCAGGGTTGCAGTGAATGGATCCAGCTCTTCTCTCTACGCAGCTCTAACCGATGACTTGGACATTGAACCTCCACAGAAACCCAAGACCAACCGTTAGTACTCACACTACCAACACTATGAATGTTTCATGTAAATATGCAGCACTGCTGTCCAAAACAATGCTTAGAAAATCAAAGATCACTTGATATAAGCAAAGGCTATGAATCACAATTGTGTAGCTGACTTGGTTGCTAAAGGCCAAACTTTCACTATATTTTCTGTTTACAACTAATAAAATAAGAGCGTAAACATACACATGTTGTGTAGTGACAGTGAATGTAGTGTAGGGCACCACACTTTGATACTGGGTTCGTACACACTCTCATTTTACACACAGTCACAAGACAAATTGTAGCAGCTAGACTTAAAGCTTATATCAAGTGTTTTTCATCATTAGGTTTATAGATCAATACTATTTTTAAATCCTTAAATCTCCGTAACATCTCTTTCTCTCTCTTATGATTTTGCCATCCCTTAATTTTTCATGACAGTTTTACTGGAGTTACAACTTAGTTTTGAATTTATACACATTTCTGTTTTAACCATCCGTGATCGCACTTTTCAAACACACAAGCTCAAATAAGTAATCAGTAATTAATCAAATAGGTCATCAACATTTTTATAATGTTTTCTAAATCAATAAATTTGACCATTGTTTTCTTAAAATGTGATTTAAGTTTATGTACCAATTCCAGTGTCCAATGGGTACATCAGGAATTATGATACCTGAAACAGGAATAAGGGACATATTTACTTCTTAGACCTAATCAAAATTGAAATACATTTTCTTTTCATTTAAACAAAGTAAATATTCACATGATTTGATGGCACACTTCTTACCAACATTTAAAAATACATCCTCACTGATTCCATTTTATCTGTCTACACTCAGTGACATTTGAGGATAAATTCAAAGCCAATCTGGAGCGAGGGAACGCAGAACTGGAGAAAAGACGACAGGTGCTGCTGGAGGCGGAGCGGAGGGAGCAGGAAAGGCGCGCTCAGAAGGTGAGAGAAGAGCAAGAGAAGAGGGAGAGGGAGGCTCGGGAGGCCGAGGAGAGGAGGAGGAAAGAGGAGGAGAGGAGGCTGGAGCGACAGAGGGAGTTGGAGAGGCAGAAAGAAGAAGAGCGACAGCGAGAAATCGAGAGAAAAGAGGTGAGGGAGCACGTTACAGCTCTCTGAATGAGTTGTATGTATGAATTCTTACATGAGTGTGTTCCTTTTATAGTTAATGCAGAGAGATGTTTGTTCACACTTTTGCACGTGTATATTTACTTCAGTCTCCTATGTGGGTTCATTCCAGGCTGCACAGCGGGAGCTGGAGCGCCAGAGGAAGGAAGAGTGGGAGAGGAGGCGGCGAGGAGAGCTCCAGATAAAAAGGGAGCAGGAGCAGGATGATATTATTAAACTGAAAGCTAAGAAGAGGAGTCTGGAGATGGAGTTGGAGGCTGTGGTGAGTGGTGAAGAGACACTATAAAGGGTTTATTTCAGTGCAACACATCACATACTGTAGTCATATTTGCGCTTCAGCTGTCTCTGACCCATCATGTGCACATTGAGGAGAGTTTGTAGTTTCTCTCATCTTCTCTCTGCCTCCCGGTCTCTCACTACCTCAGGGTAACAAGCATCGTCAGATCTCAGACCGACTGCGTGACTTTCAGAACAAGAAGAAGCTTCAGAGGACCGAGCTGGATCTGATCAGTCAAAGGAAAGACACACGCCAGCAGGACATGAACAACCTGCAGAAACAGTTAGAGGTGAGTATGAGTGTGTGTGTGTGAAGAGTTATTTGTGTTTCTGAGTTTCATTCAGTTCTTCATGTGTTTTCATTGTATTTATTGTGGCGAAGTAGCTACGACAGTAATCAGTGATTATAACAGTTATGTGTTTTTGTGATTTGTTTGTTTGATTATTGCTTTCTTGTGAGAGTGCATATGAATGTTTCCCCAAATATTTTCCTCTAATGACGCATTTCTTGTTGCTATTGATGCATTTCCTCTTGGTCAGGAGTTCCAGAGGAAGTTGTCCCAGTTGACTCCAGAACAGAGGAGACTAACTGAGAAACTCAAAAACATGGCGCTGAATAACCTGCCTGGTTAGTATTGATGGTTGAATTGACAGTGCCAGGAAAAATAAAATATTACAGCAGCACAGATGGATGGTTAGAGAAATAAATAAAAGAATGCAGCACATTAATAGGCACATTAATTAAGTAAAAAGCATGAAAATATTATTATAAATGTATGCAGAGTGGGATTTTTTTTTTTTTTTAATGTATGAATGAGAATGTATTTTTTAGGACTTTTGCTTGGTAAACCTACCTCCGGGTGTCATAGTGCTCCCAAAGGACACATCTCTTCACTGAGAAAATTGTAGCCTATTAAACTGTTTCTTCTGTTTGCAGGGTCGACCATGACCACCCTGAAGCTGGGTGTTACAGAGAAAAAAGGGACATGTATGAAACTGCAAGAGCAGCTGGAAACTCTGGAGAAAGAGACTGCTGCCAAACTGGCTGAGATGGACCAGTATAACAAAGATATGCAGGTAGGAATTGAAAACCAGCATAACATTATTAGAACAGCTGAACATGGCATCAGTCAAAACATTTCACATAGAATATTCACATTGAGCCTGATTTCATGCAGGAATATATGGAGCTGCTGTTCCTTGTAAAAGATCAACATCATATAATTTAAACTCATGACAGAACTTGTCTTCATTTCTGTTTTAGAGGTCTAAAAAATGTTGTGTTTTTGGTATGCAAAGTACCTAATCAACCACTCATACATTCATTCATTCATAAACTCACCATGCCTGGGGCCATTAATAGCCATGGCAGTGTCTATAGACTTATCACAGATCATTTAGTAACTACATGATCAGTATTCAGTGTTCCATCGAAATTCAAACTAAAACTTAGTTGCTTCTCTCCAGTACTGGACTGAGTAAGATGCTTTGCATCTATGACACTGTATGCTCTTGTTTCAGAGAGGGACCGACGTAGTCAGGCCTTTCTCTGTCTCTCAGACATTTTGAATTACCATGATAGATGAGACACAGGTATAAGTCATGGCAGTAATGATAGCTACATGTAGGTGTTTCAGTGAGTCATGCCAGTGTGCCTGCATAAACAATACTAATGCTTTTGAGCTGGCACACCAAGATTTAATGCAGCCATTAGTAATATTATTAGTCACACCTGTTTTTGACAAGTCAAAGTGTCTTTTTATTTTATTTGGTTTCATTTTCATATCCAATGAATAGTCTTATGTAATTCTGACCAGCATTAAAAAGGCTTCATTTTGACTCAGAAACTTGGAGACACCCGAGTCTCTGTCAGCAAAACCTTGCCTTACTTTCTCACAGCATTAGACATTCATACTGATTCACATCTTCCACTGGTGGCAGCTGAGCTACGCCTCCACATCAGTATTCACTTGATTAGCTTACAGAAGGGAAATGTCAGTCGATGAAGGGAAGGCGGACTATTACTCATTTACTTTATCCAGCCTTGTGTTTCCAACCACTTTCACAAATGAACTTCTCTGCAGGTTACTGCTGCCTCACACCTCTTATTAGCAGGTGCTCATCCAACTTTTTGCTTGTTTGCTTGAATTCAAGCACATTCTTTGATTTGTATCGGTAACTAAAAACTGGACGAATGACTTACTGAAACTTAAAAGTATAACAGGATTTCTACCTGTGACTGTATATTGCAACTGTGGCACTGGCGATTCCTGATTCTTTCTGCTGTTGTTGACTTACATACTTACCATGTTTTGTTTATCTGTCTATCTAATCTTAAAGCAGTAACCTTGGTCTTTTTTTTTTTTTTTCTACAGAGCATAAAAAATATTTTGAACAATTAACTTATCTTGAGAGTGTGCCGTGCTTGTGAATTTACGCAAATACTTCATACTTACCACTGCTGTTTGGCTCTTGCTGCCTTTTTTCTCTCCACCTCCTCCCATCATTTTCTCCCATCATAACCCTCTTTCTGATACTGATTTCATCCCTTCATCTTGTTATCCTTAACTTTTATTCCTCTACTCTGCACTTCTCTTCCTTTCTTCTCTTTTGGAAATTCTCTGCTCTTTCCTATACTGGATCCCCTCCCTCTCTTCCTTCTCACACATCCCTTGTGCCTAACTTTACAGTCTGTGGGTGCTGAGGACTCTATGCTTCAGGCTGTCTTCTGTCTGCTGGCCTGCCTCCGTAATCTCTTCTACCTGCTAAAGGTTTTCTCTTTGTCTCTCCTTGTTGTTCTTAGCTTTTTATCTCTTATCTCTGCCAGTCTTTTCTATTGGTCTTTGCACATGTATGTCCTTTTTACTTTTCTCTCGTTTTCTATCCTGTTTCAGTGTTTTTTTTTTACATGTCTGTCTGTCTCACACCCTCTTACAAATTATAAGGCCCATATCTGCTAACTACCGTATTTGTTTTGTGCATGTTGTGTGAGTTCATCCCCTCATATCTATCTAGTCAGCTCATTCTTTAATTCACTCTTACATATCTCACTTTGCCAGTAAATGTGTGTGTTTTGTGTGTATGTCAGGAACTGAGAGAGAGCCAGAAAAAGCAGCAAGCGGCACTGGAGAAACTACGGGGCATCAAAGAGGACAAACGGCGTGAGCTGATTCGAAGGAAGGAACAGGAAGAGGAGAGGAAAAGACAGGAGGAAAGGAGGCGAAAGGAGGAGGAGGAAGCTCAAAGGTATGATGCTTTTACACAGGTTTAATTTTCAGTTTTATGATATTTCAAGTAAGCATCATTTTAAAAGCAAAATTAGGATTGTCTTGACCTCACAAGAAACATTTCTAAAAGACGTACTTTTTTCATGTTGATATACAAATGTTTGTCTCACTCTTGCAGGCGCATTAAGATGGAAAAGGAGCGTCAGTGGCAGGAGAAGTTGAAGAGGGATGAAGAGGAGCGTCAGAGGAGGCTTCAGGAGGAGCGAGAGGCCAAACAAAGGGAGGAGGAGGAGAGAGAGAGACAGGCTCTCATCCAGGCAGCCAAGAAGGAGGCCGAACGAGAACTCCGAGCGAAGGAGGAGGCAGAGCGGAAGAGGCGAGAGGAGGAGCAGAGGAAGAAAAGAGAAGAGGATGAACGCCTGAGGCAAGCGGAGAGACGAAGGCAGGAGGAGGAGAGGAGAAAGCTGGAGGAGGAGAGGAGGCAGCTGGAGGAAGAGAGGAGGAAACTGGAGGAAGAGAGGAGGAAGGAGGAGAAGAGAAGGAAAGACGAGGAGGAGCGACAAAAGCGGGAGGAAGAGAGAAAGAGGTTAGAGGAGGAGCGCAGGAGGGAGAGGGAGAGGGAGGAGGAGGAGAGGAGGAGGCACAGGGCTGCCGAGGCTGCCATCCGGGATGCAGAGGAGAGGAGAAAGCGAGAGGAGGAGGAGAGGAAGAAGAGAGAGGAGGAGGACAGGAGAAAGAGGGATGAAGAGAGGAGGAAGCTTCAGCAGCAGCAGCAGGAGGAGGAGAGGAAGAAGCGCGAGGAGGAGAGGAAAAGGGCAGAGGAGGAAAGGAAGAGGAAAGCGGAGGAAGAGGAGAGGAGGAAAGCGGAGGAGGAGAGAAAGAGAAAGGAGGAGGCATCCCGGCAGCAGCCGCCAAGTGGAGTCGGGAAGCTGGATATTCAGGAGAAACTGACCGCTCTGCTGAAAGGACTGGAAGAGAGGAAGGGTGAGACACAAACACACACACATGATTTTTTTTTTTTTTTTTTTTTTTTTTTTGCTGGTCTTACATTTTTCTGTGCACAAAACCACATTTGAAGCTCAATTCTGATTCTTGATGTGCTGCTTTAGGCGGACAACCGAGGGCCACACAGCACAGGAAGTCAGCAGCTCTCACATCCTTCAAAGCGCTCTACCCATTCACTGCACGAAACCATGAAGAGCTCAGTTTCAATGCAGATGACATTATTGAGGTAAGAATGAAAAGGATGTCTCACGACGGCCGGACACGTGATGTAAATAAAAGAAAGAAGAGATAAACTTTCCCTCAGATGTGGCCCCACAAGTTAAACCTTTCCGTCTTTATGAAGTAACAAACTTTGTGTCTCCTGCTGTCAGGTTGATGAGACGACAGAGAGGGAGGAAGGTTGGCTGTATGGGAGCAGACAGGGGAAGATGGGCTGGTTCCCAGAGAGCTACGTAGAGAGAGTGGCTCCGTCAGATGCAGCTAATAATGCTGCTGCTCCTAAAGCGCTGCTCCAATCACAGCTTTCCAACGTCCTTGAGGCTTCAAAGGCATCGGGGACGAAGTCTGCCTTCACGCCGACACACTCTCCAAACCCCGCACCCTCTGAGACGCAGGGACAGGTGAGAAGTTTGCAGAGTGTAACACATTATACAACAGGTCCTTTTGCTACTGGAGCAGCCATGATATGATCATCTTCAATGTGTGCACAAACACTCTAATACTCACTGTCCTTCCTTTATTACTATGCGTCTGTCAGCAGGTGGTTGGTAACCTGCTTGCACAGGCCCTGTGCTCCTGGACAGCAAAGACAGACAACCATTTGAACTTCAATAAGGATGATGTGATTCAGGTTCTGGAGCAGCAGGAGAACTGGTGGCTGGGAGAGCTGAACGGTGAACAGGGCTGGTTCCCCAAGACATACGTGACACTGCTGGGTGAAGAGGAGAGTTCAGAGTAAGTCCTGCAATTCTCTGGCCAGGCTACAAGCCTCAATGTACGTGTTTTTTTTTGTTTGTTTTTTTGTCGAGACTGGTAGTGAAGTCACAAGGCAATGGCTGAATCATTTAGCGAATACATTTTCTCACAATAGAGCAACTTTTACCTCACAGATAAAACCAGTCAAGCACAGAAGCACACATGACCTGTTTGCCACAATCTCCGAGTCATTGGTCACCATCCATTTTTTCATATTAGATTTGTAAACACATATAAACAAAGTAGCCTGAAGCACAAACCTGTCCACTTTCCATATCAACATATTTTGTGGCCGTTGGAGGCTCGTTATCTCAGGGCGAATCAGTGAAAACACGCATCAGTCACACGATGATATGAACGTGTTTGTGAGTGTGCCTGCATGCACAGGTGTGGTAACTATTTAAGTATGCGAGGTATTCAGGCCACAGAAATGACCTCTTCTCTTCTCTGTCATGAGGAATCGGCTTAGTTAAAAGTGCCGCACACAATTACAAATCACACTGAAGAATGGAGGGTTGTGGTGGAAAGGAACCGGTCGTTCAAGTGCACGTTCTAACCTTCACCTTCACCTATGGTCATGAGCTTTGGCTAGTCACCAAAAAATGAGATTGCAGGTTGAGAAGCCAAAATAACAGGAAGAAGCTCAGAGTTGAACCACTGTTCATTCCAGTTGAAAGGAACTAGGTCATGTTCCTTCATGTTTCGGGCCTCTCTTCAGGATGCCTCCTTGACGCCTCCCTGTGGAGGTTTTTTCCGAGCATGTTTAACTTGTTGTAGACCTCAGGGCAAACACAGAACACACTGGAGGGAAGGAGTGATATCCCATCTGACTTAAGAATGCCTCAGGTTCTCCCAGGAGGAGCTTGAGGATGCGCCTGAAGAAAAGAACGTCAGAGCTACTTTGTTCGATATTACTGTTTGTCACTGATAAATCCAGGATGGAAGATGATGGATGAAATACTTCACAAGGTATTTTAATGACTAAGTATATTAATGTTGGTTTCTATGTTTACAGCATGAAGAGCTCCCCTCCTGATGCTTCAGAGTCTAACGACAGCCAGCAGCTTGAAGGTACAGCAACACATTTCCCTTCCTTCTTCTGAAATGACAGTCTGAATGCAGTGAATATTTATCTACTATATGTATGTGTTTATCTAGCTCATATTTGAACATTTTACAATGATTGTCATATGATTAAAGGGACTGACATAACATTTTATACTAGTTTTATCCTGGTTTTGAATCATGTGTTGTGTCTCAAGTGAACAATAAAATCTGTATTTCTCTCATTAAATAAAATAAAGTACCTGTTTATCTGTGTCTACCTGTCTAGATTTAAAAAACAGGTCCCTGAGCTTTAGTATGATTGATGACTTCATGTTTTTATTCACATGCTCTTATCCTTTCCAGAATACGTGGCGTTGTACACCTATGAGTCTCCAGAGCCTGCTGATCTGACGTTTAGTGAGGGAGATATAATCTTGGTGAGCAAGAGAGAGGGAGAGTGGTGGAACGGATCTATCGGCGACCGTACAGGCGTGTTCCCCAGCAACTACGTCAAACCTAAAGAGACAGATGTAAGAACTCTCAATACACCTGTGGGATAAACTAGTTTAGTATAACGCAGTCTAATGGATGATGGATTGTTCTATATTGAATGTGCCTGTTATTTTATCTGTTATTTTTGCGTAGTGCTCTTAAAGGATTTAAATAAAGATATATTCTGTTGAAATAAAACACACATTTGTATTTTTTCAGGCGTCAAGCACATCTGGGAAGAAGAAGCCAGGTAAGCCCCCCATCTTTTTTTTTTTTTTCTCTCTCTCTAATTTCAAATCTTAAAATCACAGTTCCTGGTTTTGCATTTTGCTGCAATTTTAAAGTTGCATTTGTGTGTTTGTTTTTGTGTGCGCAGAGATTGCCAAGGTGATCAGGGCTCACTCCTCTACCGGGCCTGAGCAGCTGAGTCTGGAAAATGGCCAGCTCATCCTCATCCTTGGAAAGAACGTGTCCGGCTGGTGGCTTGGAGAACTGCAGGTCAGTTTTGTCCATTAGCAGCTGTGATCCCTCATCAGTGTAAACAAACCTTTCAGCAGGTCTGTCTGTTGTTCACCAGAGGTTTGGGGCAGAGAGGTTCCCGTTCTTTGGTGGAGAATTGTGTGTTTGGATGTCTTTGTTCTGATAAACATCTCCAAGAAGTAATCATTATGTGTGTGTGTGTGTGTTCTGACTCCAGGCTCGTGGTAAAAAACGTCAGAAGGGCTGGTTCCCCGCCTCTCATGTCAAAATATTGGGATCCAACAGTGGCAAATCCACACCAGCACCCCAACCAGGTAATATGCACACATACATCAAAAAAAGTATATTACACTCATGAAACAACAATGTGGTAAAATAATAGCGTAAATAAAAATAATTCACATTCGTACATACAAACACACGGTCTTTCTCTTCTCCCTCAGTCTGTCAGGTTATCGCCATATACGACTACACAGCCGCCAACGAGGACGAGATGAGTTTCTCCAAAGGTCAGCTGATCAATGTCCTGGACAAGAACGATCCTGATTGGTGGAAAGGAGAGCTCAGCGGGACCACTGGCTTGTTCCCCACCAATTACGTTAAGATGACCACAGCGGATTGTGACCCCAGCCAGCAGTGTAAGTAAAATCCCCTTAAACATGATCAGATTTTATTTGAATAGGTACAGACCAGAACTCAGTTTAAGCAGCAGCCATTAAATATGCACCATTGACACCTAATGAGCATCTTTCAAGTCACATATGGGAGCTAGAATTTGAACTACTGCCTAAAAAGAAAATACTGGATCTGATGGCTGATGTCAGTGTAGATTCTTGATTTAAAAACAACTGTATAGTGAGTTTTTAAAGTATTTTTTTTATATCAATGGCACTGTCAGGTTGTATTTTCAAAGAACGTGTTCACATCAAGCATGTTTGGAGCTTTTTGTCATTTGCTTCCTCTGCATTTGCTTACTTATTTGCATGTTTGGGAAGGTGAGAACAATGCAGATCTAACTTGAATACACCTATGCACTGTCCACTCCCACTAACAAATTTCTTGGGAAACCTGAATACATTTTTATAAGCTAAATTTAGAGGGAATGGAATCAGACTTATTTAGTTTTATTTAGTACAAAGTAAAAATGGTCTGGATGAATTAAGTACCCTGAGACTATACTGCAGAAACAGCTCATGTAAGTTGAATAGTTGTGACTGAAATTGGAAATATTGCAGCTAGAAATTGTGCATGACTACATATAAAGAAAAATACGGTATGCATGTATAAGACACAGAGATGCTTGACCTGCATGTTGCTACAGTCCTCTTTGAGTAATTCTTCTGCTTTGTTCATCTACTGTGTGCGACCCCCCCCCCCCAATCCATCAACAAAAATATATTTCACCTGCCCATCTCTTCATCTGTATACAGTATCCTTTCTTCTCACTGACTGTTTCACCTTGTTTCTTCTCTCACTTCCTCCCTTCTTTCCCTCCCAATCTGTGTCTCCGTCTCCCTCCCTCTCCCCGTTCCTCGGCCTCTGTCTCTTTCTCCTTCTAGGGTGGTAGAAAGTCCTCCACCTCCTCTTCCTCTCCTCCTCCTGACTTCAGAGAAACCCACTATTACACACTGCTCTGAAGGGGTGGAGTGTCTGGACCCCACCCCTCCATCTACTAACTACTCCCACTGAGCTAATGTTACTGTGTGTGTGTGTGTGTGTGTCTGTGAGTGTGAGTGTGAGTGTGACAGGGAAGCAAACTGTGAGAAGGTGTTTAGAGGGAGAAATTAAAGCAGATCTTGTGTTAACTGTGACAATTCACTGATTCAGTGAATTGTTGAAGCCTCGGTGCCTTTTGCGATTCCCTCCTTCCTTGTTTTGATTGTGAATTGATGATACAGTAAAAGCAGAGGGATAGTGGGTCTCTTTGTGGCTTCTCCAGACACTCATTTTCCTCCCTCCTTCGTCCCACATCCTCCTCTTTCCCCCCTCAGCTCACTTCTTTTTTTCCCCCGACATTTCTTACTTTTTCTCAATAATTATGTCCACTTTTTCCATTCTCATTCTTTCATTTTGGGAGTTCAGCTATCACAGAGCCCACTATTTGTCTCTGTCTGTCCTCAGAGATGTGTCTATATTCAGACATGATGTGCATGTTTTACTGTCTCTTTCTACGCCTTGTTGTACTTACGATGAATATCATACTAAATTGTAAGCTTGTGGATATTTTGAGAAAGAATGCACAGTCCTTATTCCTTATTACTCTTCTGCACTTGTCTTTTAACATACTCAGAATAAGTTAGCATTTGACCTGCTCTATTTATCAAATAAATAGTTTCAAAAAGTAATAAAATATATAATAACAATAATGTTGCTCAGGATTGAGTTAGAAATAGGAGTGGAGAGTGTGCTTTAAGAGATGTTTGGAGCATTAAGAAATGCTTCCCTTTGCTTTCACTTCACTTGAATTCTGTTGACTATAACTCTTTTGCAGTGTGCTTTTTAATTTTATTTCACTTTGCAAACCTTCAATTTAACCTAAATGAGACAAAAAAAAATTGTACAAGCAGATCTGTACATTTTGTCCTCTACATTTAAAAGCCATAATTTGGTCAGCTCAGCTGTTATCACTAACAGACACGTAAGCAAATAAGTGGTTGTGAAGTGAGATGAAGCGACTCTTTACCATATGGCTAACTCCTCCAAAGCCATAAGCTTTGCCTTGAGGAGTGATTATAAAAAAAAAAAAAAAAAAAAGAAAAAAAACCGACTGCTGCACCTTATATTAATGCTGTTTTTGCTGAATGTTTCTGTTTGTGCAGAAAGTGAATGCATGTCTGCTCCTAGTGTCCACTACAGGTTACATAATAGTAATCATGATTATCAGGATTGTGGATACATTTCCTTCAGGTCAACAGGTGAAAACTAAACTATGCAAGCTTGAAAGAGGTTTGGCCTCATGTGAGGAACTGTGACTTTGTACTGAGGTAGACAGACATCAAGGAGTTCAGTGAGAAACATCACAGTACAGCCTGGATGTCTGTAGCGCACCACCATCAAATTACTGTAACTGTACTGATGAACCTTAATGCAAGGAAAGGAAATTGCTGCTAAAGCGCTAGCCACTTTTTCCTGCTTTCATTATAATTCTGAGGTTATGTGTCTCAATTTACCACAAACTCTCCTCAGAATCCAAATGAAAATGATGCAAGAAAACCGTGTGAACCGCACTGAAAGGGAGTTGCATGAAAAGTTCATAGCAGGAAAAGCTGTTAGCACAACTGATCTGACGATATACATTTATTGCACAAGATGGTGTGACTATTTTTGAAGATGTGTCTTTTTCCTGATTCTGATATATAAAACATTAAAGAGTTGTTTGAGATGACCGTCAGCTGTTAAATTATTATTGTGAATGAAAGTGTTTTCACTTTTGCAGGGTAGAGGTGTGCGTGTGTCGTGTTCAGTGTTTATATCGTCAACATGATTCATATGATTAAGATGAACAGATATATGTGAACAACCTTTGCAACTGTTTCAGTGACTTGTATACTCAACTAGACAGAGAATCAAATATTAATATATATTCATCATATTGATCACAATATTGATCAAGAAATAATGCCAACTGTTGAGATTTTGACTCTTTTTCTGTGGTCGCTGAAAACTATTTTCAAAAAGTCAGCTTTACCCACTCTGAACATGCGTCAAAGGGGTGAGAAAGACAGAAAGAATCTCTCTTCCTGTTTTGGTACAAACAGATTGCTTTAGCTAAGTCTAGGAGAAGTTTTAATCTGATACCAGCAACAAGAAGATAAAAGCACAGAAGGTGAAAGAGACAAAATAGACAGGAGAGACAGAATACGATCAGACGGAAAAGCAACAGAAAACAGATGGCCAACTAAAATACTTGGAGACTCAGAAGGAAAGAGGAAGAAAATACGATAACTAAAAGAGAAGATGAACAGCAGGTCACAGGCAATGACTTTACAGTGCAGATTCCACTTTCTAAACCTCTGGGATGAGACAGACGATGAGTTTGAAGTCAGAGAGGCAGAGGGAAGGGCAGAGTCAGTGAGCGAGCAGCAGTCAGCGGGTGTGGGACTTCCACATTGGGCAAATGGGCACTCTGCATCAGGTAAGTGTGTGTGTGTTTGTGTGTGTGTTGATCTTTTTTCCCCTTTTGCCATTTCCCTCCTCCCCTCTGAAAGCTTCAGTAATTTGCACATGGAAATGAGAAACAGGAGTAGGAAGAGTTAAAAGCAGCACCAGGTTTTTCCAGCAGGAGGCAGTGTTGTATATGCAGTGTTAAAGTGTAGCTGTGGCGTAAGCACTGGCTTGTGGTTTTGTTGAAGTGGCAGCACTGGTTGGATTATTGTTGTTTTTTGGGGGGTTTTCTGCGCAAGAACTACAAGCCCCCTCTTGTGTGTTCCTCCTCTCCTGCAGGGTGTGCAGACCTGAACAGCCTGGAGACGCTGAGCCCCCAGGAGAAGAAGAGACAAGGTTACATCCATGAGCTGATACAGACTGAGGAGAGATATGTGGACGACCTGCGGATAGTGCAAGATGTAATGCACACATATCGACTCGAGCATTAACATTGCCGTTCTGTAAACATAAATCAACCAAGTACAGTTACATACTGAAAGTTGTTGTTGTTGTTATCTGTTTGTCCTTCCTGATCGCCTACCTGATGATGTGTGTGTGTGTGTCTTGGTGTAGGTGTTCCAAAAGCCGATGTCGGAGTCTGGCCGCCTGAATGAAGCAGAGATGAACATGATCTTTGTCAACTGGCGAGAGCTGGAGGCCTGCAACACTAAATTTCTCAAGTAAATATCGGACGGACAGACTGAATGTGATCTACAGGGACAGTCAGTCTGACAGAGTGATAAAATATACAAGTGCTGTGAATGCGTCTACACAAACATACAGCGCTGCTTGTTTTTATATGTACGTGTGTGTGTGTGTATGTGTGTGTGTGTGCAGGGAGCTTCGTATTCGTAAGAAGAGTGGCGGGGAGAACATGCCGGTGCAGATGATTGGAGATGTCCTGGCGAGAGAGCTGTCTCACATGCAGCCCTACATCCGCTTTTGCTCCTGCCAGATCAACGGAGCCACACTGCTCCAGACTCGCACCGACAACGAGCAGGACTTCAAGGAGTTCCTCAAGGTAGGCGGGCGAGGAGACTGAGGAAGGAGTGAGCAAGGGAAGGAAAGAGGGGTGTAAAGCCATTTACAGTTTCAATACCTGCTTTACAACACCCAGATTATTTTCATGTCCTTATTATGAATTACTTTCTGTGGTTCTTTTCAGTATTTTTATAAACATAGCACAAAAAATAAGGAAATTTGTGTTTGGTAGATTATTTCTTTGTTGTAACAATGCTTCTTGGCAATTAATCTTATACCATTGGAAAGTCTGTTTATTTCCCTTTTAAATGGTGCCAGATATGTAAAGAACATGCATTTGTGGGATGAGCAGCAGAGCTGAGTATGTGGCGATGAAAAATCTGCCAAATCTTCTCTGCCAAT
Organism: Thunnus thynnus; assembly: GCF_963924715.1. Classification (NCBI taxonomy): domain Eukaryota; kingdom Metazoa; phylum Chordata; class Actinopteri; order Scombriformes; family Scombridae; genus Thunnus; species Thunnus thynnus. Next base: position 24,480,060 of record NC_089517.1, on the reverse strand, counting down.
GCCAAACAGCTTATTTTGCTGTTGCTATTGACTCATGTTTTGAGCTTCGGGTACCCCCAGGTGCTGCCAGTCAGGCACCTGATTGGCAGCAAAGGGCTGCCAGCAGGCCTGTCACGACTGCCTTTCACCGTCAGGCCGGTTTGCGCTGGTGTCAGCAACACGTGCACTGGAACCTGAACATGTGGAGGAACGTTATGTTCAGCGAAGGATCGTACGGTCACAGTGTGGAGAAGACGTGGAGAACGCTATGCTGATTGCTGCACCAATAGAGTAACATCTTTTGGTGGAGGCAGTGTGATGGTGTGGGGCGGCATCTCCCTCACTGGAAAAACGAGGCTTGTCATCATTGGAGGCAATCTCAATGCAGAGAGATATCGAGATGAGATTCTGCAACCAGTGGCAATCCCATATCTCCACAGTCTGGGACTGAACTCTATCCTCCAAGATGCTCGCCCCCACAGAGCGGGGTTTATCAGAGACTACCTCCAGAATTTGGGAGTGGAGAGGATGGAATGGCCTGCCAGCAGTCCTGACCTCAACCCCATTGAACACTTGTGGGATCAGCTTGGGCGTGCTGTTCGTGCCAGAGTGACCAACACAACCACGTTGGCTGACTTGTGACAAATGCTGGTTGAAGAATGGGATGCCATCCCACAGCAGTGTGTGACCAGGCTGGTGACCAGCATGAGGAGGAGGTGCCAGGCTCTTGTGGCTGTGTATGGTTCTTCCACACGCTACTGAGGCTCCTGTTTGTTAAATGAATAAATTGTTAAATTGCCAAAATGTCTTGGTTCTTCAAACTTCAATCATCCAATCCACCAAACAATGTCAATGGCAGAATAAGCTGTTTGGCATTAGCAGAGAAGATTTGACACATTTTTCATCAGCACTCATCCCACAAATGCATGTTCCTTACAAATGTGGCACTATTTAAAAGGGAAATAAACAGACTTTCCAACAGTATAAGATTTATTGCCAAGAAGCATTGTTACAACAAAAAAATAATCTACCAAACACAAATTTCCTTACTGTTTGTGCTATGTTTAGTTTTATATTTAAAACATAGTCTCATATAGTGTTTTAATGACCTTTTTAAAGACTTATTGAAACCAGCAGATACTCTGCTGTCACATACATGAAGGTGGAAACAAGAATCTTAATGTTGTCTTTTATCCTCATCAGAAAATTGCCACAGACTACAGGTGTAAAGGCATGCCGCTGTCCAGCTTCCTGCTGAAACCCATGCAGAGGATCACGCGCTACCCACTGCACATCAAAAATGTAGGCCTACGTGTTCATGAGCGTGTCTGTGTTTGAACTCCTCATTAATTTGGTCCAATACTGACCTTACTGTGTGTGATTAGAACAAAAGAATGTTTTGTCTCTCATTTGTGGGAGAAAATAACTGGTCTGTGTATTTAATTGTGTGTGTGTTTAGATCCTAGAGTGCACTGCAGAGGGCCACCCTGACCGAGGTCCTCTTAAAGAGGCTCTGGAGAGGGCGGAGGAGCTCTGTCAACAGGTTCATTTCTTCATTCATTCTCTCATTTATGATGTCACTCTTTACTTCAGTTCAATCTTTTACTTATTTTTTGTTCTGTGTGGTGTGTGGATAAGATCTTGTCTTTCAATGTGAATGATATTTCTGTGTTGACCAGGTGAATGAAGGCGTGAGAGAGCAGGAGAACTCTGACCGACTGGACTGGATTCAGAACCACGTACAGTGTGATGGCGCTGCCGAGGTATGAAGCTTGTTGATAAACTCACAATTTAGTTTGTATCACGTTAATTATGTATGAATTAAATGTTTTAGCATTAGCTTATAAGTTAGTATAGAAGAGAACAACCATTTTCCACCCAATGAAGGTTCCTTATAAAGTTTCTCTCTTTCAACAGCACCTGGTTTTTAACTCTCTCACTAACTGTTTGGGCCCCAGGAAGCTGCTGCACAGTGGAAAGGTGAGTAATACAGTAACATCTCTGAAAATGTGGAAACCAGAGTCAATAAACAACTCACAGGCAGCCTTTATATTCTAAAAAATGTTCATTTCATGAACTCATTTCATGAGTCATATTCTGAATACATTTTTTAAAATATACAAAGAAAAAGAGAGCAGGCAGATGGGAGACACGGACTCATCTTAGGAGAAACCTAACAGAAGGATCATCATGAAAAATATTGTCTTATAAACTGAACATTGCCATTTGTATTTAAGCTTTAGAGTGATATTGTCTGTAGTCCCTCCCTCATCACTGAGTTAAAAGAGATGCAACATTTTTGCAGAAGTAATTTTGCAATCATACTTTAAGTACTGTTTCATTGTTGGATTATACTGGATATGATATATTTCACACTTACATCTTTCCAGATGTACAAAGTGAAGAGCAACAAGGAACTGTGGGCTTTCCTCTTCAGTGACTTCCTGCTTTTGACTCATGCGTCTAAGCAGTTCACCTCGTCTGGTCCTGATAAACTGTTCAGTAACAAGAACAACGTGCAGCTCAAGATGTACAAGCCGGTGAGAAACACTGGAAATTTTTTCCTTTGAGGCAGCATGAGGCTTTGTACTTTCTTTTTTTAAAAGATTTTTTTTATAAAATGCACAGTTGCTCTTTAAATTTTTAATATGTCTCTTCTAATGTCATTTTTGTGTATTTTCGACATCTTTCATTTCCTGAAGCCTGTGCTGCTAAATGAAGTTCTGGTGAAGCTTCCAGATCCTTCCAGTGACGAGCCCGTCTTCCACATCTCACACATCGATAGAGTCTATATACTCAGGACAGACAACATCAATGAACGGTAGCTGCACACACATATACACACACACACACACACACACACACACATATACGCTGGCGGCCTTTTGCAATTTGGTGGCCTTTTACGATTACTGTGTGTGTTTGTGTTTTCAGGACAGCATGGGTGCAGAAGATCAAGGCTGCATCTGAAGAATTTATTGAGACAGAAAAGAAGAAAAGGGAAAAGGTCTACCAAGGTAGGTCTCGCCCACACAGACGTATTTATGCCAACTAATGCGATGACATCTCTAGATTAATCAATCTGTGTGTCTGTGTCAGCAGCGCGATCTGTGAAGGCAAGCGGGATCGGCAGACTCCTTGTCACCATCTTGGAGGCCACTGAACTTAAGCCAGCCAAACCCAATGGTGAGCATGGATGCACTCATGTCACAGGATGTCTTTGTAGTTCTTTCTTCTTCTGTCCATCCCCTCTTTTCCCTTTTTTTAATCCCATCTTGACTCTTTTCTCCTTTCTTCTACCTGCTCTTTCATCCTCCTCTTCTCGTCCCTCCAGGTAAAAGTAACCCCTACTGCGAGGTGACAATGGGAGCTCAGATCTTCACGTCCAGGACGCTCAACGACACTTTGAACCCCAAGTGGAACTTCAACTGTCAGTTTCACATCAAAGACCTCTACCAGGACGTCCTCTGCATCACCATCTTTGAAAGGGACCAGTTTTCACCTGATGGTCAGTTACCTGCTAGTTTCTTTCCTTTTCATGTCTTCTCCGCTCATACTCCACCAGTAACTCCTAATAATTTCTCTGTAAATCTGCATATTAAATAAAACTCAAATTTCCCAATCACATCTTTTTTTTCTTAGTGGTGGCTGCTTAAATTGACAACTAAACAAGTGAAAGGATGAGCTGGAAGCAAATTGATAATGTTGATCACTGTGGGACTTTTACTTTTGCATTTAGTCTCAGAATTGTATTGTTTCTTTTCTTTTTCTCCTTATTTCTAAGAAAGCCACGTTGTATTTTGATAGTTTGTGGCAATGGGAAATTGGAGATGTTGCGTGTTTCTGATTCACAGTGCTGATGTTACGCTACAAAATAAAAATTGCAAGTCATAAAAATACCGTTCCTTCTTACACATCTGCTTCTTTGTATTTCTTCTCATATCAGACTTTCTGGGACGGACGGAGGTTCCCGTAGCAACCATAAAGAAAGAGTTGGAGAACAAGGGGTCAGTGACTCGACGTCTTCTGCTGCACGAGGTTCCAACGGGGGAAGTGTGGGTCCGCCTCGACCTGCAGCTCTACAGCAAATAGCCATTTAGGATGAACTGAACCGTGTCTTCTGTTGAGACATCCAAATAAGGAGCGCTAACCAAATAATACAAGCTGCTTTTTGTGACATAAATAAACTAGGATATATTCCGTTCATATGGCACCCACATGCTTAAAATGGGCTTCAAGAAGATACCCATATCAAACAAGACACCCCTGAACTTTGTTTCACACCGCACGCCTTAATATTTTAACAATAACCAGCACTAATAATACGTCTTATGATGTCAGCTGAATCCTCCAGTGAGACGTAGGGTCTGTGTGACATCAGCTACACCCACCAATAGGAGTAAGAGCTAAGTTTCTTCCACAGATGATCAACTCAGATGGAAAGGGAAGCATGATTTGTGCTGCAGTTTGCACTTGAGCAACATAAACACTCTGAAGGAGTTAAAAGGAAGGACTACAGTCCGACTTCTTAAACAGTGGAGATATAGTGTGTCATAAAGCTGAATCTGGGTCCTCGGCTGTAATAATTTATAACCTTCAGGGGAAGGTAGAACTGGACAAACTGGCTGTTTAGAAGCAAATAGTTATAATACTACTAATAAAGCAATAAAACTAAGAATATAAAGGTTCTTTGAGCTCCTCTAAACTCAGTAATAACAGTCAGTTATTAAGCATTCACTGACTTCAGTGCTTTAGACTCTGCCAAGTCTGCTCAGCCATTTAACAAGTCGAAGTTGATGTTTTATCTTAGTTATTATGAAGATATGAATGTTTTTTGTTTTTTTGTTTTTCCTGAGGACTGATGGCTTTTAAGAGACTCTGCTGATCTGCTGTGTTGCCTTCTCTGATCGTAAACTGTCTGGTCTGTACAGTGTCTTCTTCTCACAGTCACATCAAGGGCATCATAAACAGTAGATACAGATGACGGGCAGCAGCATGGACAACTTGGATCAAGTGTTTTTGTCAGTCTGGAGTCAGTTTACTACTGTAGATAGAAGATCTCAGGATATGTCATTCTGAGTTGAGTCTGTAATAACACTGAACACTTTATCTGCCGTTTGTGTGCGTGAGTGCGTGCACGTGTGTGTGTGTGCGCGTGCATGTGTGTGTGTGTGTGCGTCCATGTCTTTGGAGTGTACCAGTGTAAAGATCTTCAGCTGAGGGCTCTTGAGATGCTGCAACTTTTGGCCTTAACGTAAATCATCTTTGAAGTCTTTTAAAAATCACAGTTTCAGAATCATTTGATTTAATTGGGAGGATGTTAAGAAATCAGGAAGGTTTCCCACCAGATTACTGGAATAACTAGTGCTAGGTGATTTCTTTTTCTTACTTTGTCTTCCTAAGAGTCAGTTGTTCTTTCTTTACTTTTCAGCATCATAAGGCTTTTAGGAGGTTGATGTTTGAGGCGACACAGATTGGCAGTTTTGTCACAAATACCAAACTGTATCTTCTCTTCTTTGTTACACTTCTACCCTGCCAGACAGATTTTAGGTGTCTTTCTCCAGGCCCCACCTCACCGACGACAATATTGCCCATCTCTGTTGCCTCAAAAAGTTTCCCTCTAGAAACATTATTTATGTTGTAGCTTGACTTTTCTGTGTCATTTGCCTTGTTTTTACTATTCCAGTCCCTGGTCTAACTCTGAGCACCTGCTGGTGTTCTAGATATTAATGAAAACGTGTTGTATTTATTTTTTAATTTATGCGTGTGTGACTATCCAAAGGTTTGAAGCGGCTTTGCTGTGTCATCTTGGATAATCAGCTGGTATTCACTGGGTTTGTTTTGAACGTGGGTGATGTCAAATATTAAAAAATGTGTTCACAGACAGATGTTGATACTCTTTTGAAAGGCAATATAATATCTTAGATGATTCTCTTGAGTTTTACTGTAAGTAGGCTAGGTCACTAGTCATTTTGTTAGGCCTGCTGCTTTGTCTCTTGTATTCTTTTCATTTGTCTCATTCAATCAACAAACAGTTTTTAAGTCTTGTATTAACTTCAGTGTTGTTTATTTCTATTTGTGGACAATGTGCAAAGAGACTGGACGAACTTCTATCTATCTGTGTGGGGGTTTGTTTGTTTTGTTTTATTTTATCTTTCATTTTCTGCAGCTATCTGCATTGACTTCAGCTGTGCTAACTGAGTTTAGGGCCTCTCTAACCCAGACTGCCTGTTCACAGCTGATCAGCCTGGAGTCTGTACCTGCTGTTTGTACTCACCTGGGCCTCTACATGGCACTGAATCAGGGTTTCTTACATCAAATTAAAGACATTAAAAGTGACTGAACTCTCAAAATTATTTGCTGGCATAAGGAAAAGTGACATTTAGCACTTTCAACTTCTAATGTCTCTTGCAACAACATAAAAAGGCAAATAACCACTTGCATGTAATACTAGTTATGACAGAAGATGAGAGTTTGCTGACTCAGGTATGATGTTTTGTGTGGAGCAGGAACTCAGTAATCAGGTGCCTAAATTAAGAGAAATTACATGTTTAAATGCTAAATTTTAATTTGGGGGAGGACAAAGTTTTTATTGAACTACACTATAAGCATAAAATATGTCTGGTTTTGTCTAATGCATTACATAGTTAATTATATTATTTAGTAAAATAAAATGCATATTTAGTTTAATAAATTATAAACCAGATGGGGGGGGATTCTCAAGAAAATGTAAATTTGTAAGTAAATGATATTTCATAATGAGGAATTTATATTATTTTCTGTTAGTGTCCGGCCACAGAGGCAGTGAAGTACAGTGTGAAGTTGTCAGTGCGCACCAATAGACCTCATTAAGTCCTTCTTCACCCTCCACTGGCTCTGGGTCCACAGGAGCAACACTCATTATATAACCACACTGACACTGGCTCTGCAAGGGGCTGACAGCAACACACACAACAGAGTCGACAAAGTCAGCTGAACTCAACCTTCTGTAGCAGAGGTCACAGCAGCAGTAGTAATGGACTTAATGCAGTGGGGATGGATGTGGTGAAATAAATGAATGTAACTGACGGGAACTAATTCTTTTACACTTGATTTAAAAATACAACAGTCACATATGAAGCTGAACTACTGTTGGATTTCTCTTGAGGATGATGATGATGAAAGATAAATGAGTCTTTAATTTTACATGACTTGAAGTTACAGTTCCAAATGATAATCCTGAATGATTCTGTATGAGGAACAGATCACCCTGTCATATCTATATTTATGTATTTACATAATATTCAACAACACTAAGAAAGAATATGTCTGTATATGTGAGGAGGAAAGTTTGATTCAGTTGAAATATGAGACTGTGTTTGTTTCTTGCAGCAATTATGTTTCAACCAGTGGAAAGTGTGGAGGAATTTGAAATGCTTAGAGAGATGAATACAGAAAAAGAATCTGCCATGGTGTGTGTGTGTGTGTGTGTGTGTGTGCGTGCGTGTGTGCACGTGCCTGTATTGTCTGCATATAGTCAGTGTAAAGGTTGTGTGTGTTTGACTTTACTGCGTGCAGCTGGCAGAGTCTCGTGCTCTCCCCCAGGACACTATTTTAAAATTTGTGATGCAGGAAACAAACTCATAACGATGGTCATATGAGTGTCAGATTCATTCATCATTCAAATGTTTGCATTTCCTAAAGTGGACTTAATTTAAAATTCAAATACTGTAATGCTTTTTACATGCCATCATGCCCAAAAGTTCTGAAATGATTATAATCCATTCATTAGAGACTAAAAACTCCTATTTCAGTTTCCAACCTGAGGGTCACATTGAGACCACGGCTGTCATAACCCAGCCCATAGGCCAGGACAAAAGCAGGAAAACAATAAATACAAGTTATTTATTGTCAGATATGAGGAGTGTTAGTCAGTGACATCAGTAGTGTTCATGTGGATAGTGAAGGGTTAGGTGTAGTAAAAAATAAAACAAGGGCTAAGCAAAGCAAAAAGGCGCTTGCAGGGAAGAGAGCGATCCACACTGGAAGCTGGGGCTGTTATATCCTGTAGAGCACTGGGCCCATGTGCTCCAGATCTGGTTGGATACTGCAATAAGCTCCTCTGGCACCTCAAAGACAACATGGGTAGACACCGTAACTGACACAGCGCACACACCAGACGGAGCCCCCCCCCCACATAAAGCATAAAGTCAGTGTCCCAAGGGGAATCACCGGCATTCTCACACCCACCCATAAGCACAAAAGATAAAAAATTATGAATGACTTATGTCAAGTTCACATCCAAGATCATGCAAACATCCACACGGCGCTGTTTAGATGTGTTCTGGTTTAACTCACAGCGTCTTCTTCTCAGTGATGTTCTTATAATCCTCCTGAGTCAACAGCTGGGTCAAACGTTCAGTCATGAGACTTTTTGTTTTTCTGAGATCGCATCCATTTGATCAATAATAGTGTTCAGGAAACATCTGACCGCTCATCTAACCGATATCTTGGGAAGTATGACTTTGTGACAGCTACCAACAAAAACACATTTGTATTTCTGTTTGTCTTTTAATGTTTCGTGTATTTCTTTTGATTCATGTAGCTTTCATGTATAAATAAATCATGCATCCTATAGGCTCTTTCCCTATAAATAAAGTTAGAGTAAGTGGAGAGGCAGACAGAAGACAAAAATAACGAAAGAAGAAGGAAAGAGGGGGAGAGAGAAACAGGTAGAGAGACTTAGTGGGTGAAACAAATTATAAAAGGAAAGTGCAGTAAAGCAGAAGAAGAGAGTAGTTTAGAGGCAGATGGAGTCAAAAAACAGACGGAGGGGAATAAACACATATGGAGACAGAGAAAGAGAGTATGGAGAGGCAGAGTGACATGTGCATGGAGGATGAGTCTGAGAGGCCCTGAGTCCCACTTGACTCAGTCATGGGAATGATTTGATTATCACCACATGAACAGCTGTCTTATGTAACACACACACACACACACATACACACAGAGACTCATACAAAGAGAACTCAAAAATAATGAGGGGTCTGTGTTCGGGCCAAAAACCTACACTGAGTAAAGGCGGCCTGTAGCAACAGAGAGACAGAGAGTGAAAGAGAGTCCACATCAAGGAAGACTCACAGACAGGTTCAGCCAGGGCTCCTCCACTATAAGGTGAACACATAAAATAAGATAGTTCTCACTGGCAATGAATGAGTGGTGAAAGAAGTATTCAGATCCTTTACTTTAGTAAAAGTAGCAGTATTATTCAGGTAATACTGCAGAAGTATTATCAACATGTACTGAAAGTATCACAAGTACTCATCATGCAGAATGCCCACTATCAGTGTTATATTATTATATAACAGTCATGATATGATATTTCTCTGAAAGATGAAGCTATTGTGAGATGCACATTTTTACTGGACCTGATGCTGTCACTCGGGATCATTCAGGCATCAATAAGTGACCTGTGGTCCTGGTCCCAAAGGAGGATGGCACTATAAGGTTTTTATTCACCTTAATTCCATTTCTCAGTGTGACTTTTACGCAATCCAACAAATGGATGATATCATTGAATGTCTGAGCAAGCAAGGAAAAGCACCTGACAACTACTGACATTTGTACAGCCTGCAGAACACCATGGAGTCTTTTTTAATTCACGGTCCTGCCATTTGGGATTCATTGTGACTTTCCAGAGACATTCACTGAATTTGCTGTGCTGACCATCAATCCCTCTAAGTGTGTTATTGCCAAGACAGAGACTGAGTTCTTTGGCTTTGTCATTGGCAACAGGGTAATTAAGCTCCAAGTCAACAAAATCTAGGTGACTGATCTTAGGTCCAATTTGGGGATGGCTGGATTTTCCCACCGTTTTATTCCTCTCTTCTCTGCCGGGGCTGCTGTCTTCACAGATATGACTGGATCAAAATGTCCCAACTGGCTCTAAAGGACAGAGAAGCCTTTCATGACACCCAGCTGTCACTCAGTAAGAAACCTGTTTTGCATATAGTCCAGGGTTATGGTTCCCCTTACCCTATTATAATTGTGATTATAATTTTGATTTAATAGAACTGCTATTAGGCTAAATATATGTTAATTATATTAAATATATATACATATTTTGTTATTGCTATTCTTTTACTGGATGTGGACAATAAGCATTTTAATAACGCTTATTTTTCAAAACACACTGTAGTTTTGACAGTAAAAACTTTTGAATCATGTAACTGTAGCAGCTGAGTCAGTGCAGATTAATTTCCTCAGTCACATTACCTGCTCCACCCCCAGGTTACACCAAATATCTATAGAAAAAACTATATCTGTAGTCACGTCTCCCCTAAAATATTTTGTTATAGAGGTGGTTTGGTCCGGGGATGTATTTTCAGCAGCACAAACGCTACTGAATGATTATAGAAATATTATAGGAATATTATAGGAATACTACAGGCAGCAGTGTGTCTCTATGATCCTCTTGCTCTTCTGCGACTACACATTCTCCTTGTCGCTTTGATCATGAAGGTGACACTACTCTATAGAGAGTATAGGCTACAAATAGTATAGAGTTGAGTATTTATAGTATATAGTTTAGGGAATATTATAGATCCAAGATGAAACTGACAGAAGGGCGAGACTGAGAGAAAAAGGCGCAATTACAAATCTGTCTGTTACTTCAGCACCACGGACAGCACCATGGATTTATCAATACACAGCACAGTTAGGCTACTGATATTTCAGAGCCATGGTCGGGGCCATGGATTCTAACTTGCACAAACCTCAGTCAGATAAAGGATTAATAAGTCAGGCAGACTAGAAACATATTCAACTAAACAACCTCTCTGCCCCTGTACTCTCTCTGCTACTTGGGGAGGCAGGTTAAGAAGACGGATGACATTCCTCCTCATCCCCCATCAAAGCGCCTACTCACGTCCCAGATTCAACATCACAGCAGACTGACTCACTCACTGTCCCAGCGGTCTAAAACATTTGGTAACATCATCTCCACTCACCCTCATTTTCACTTCAGTTTGACCTTTTCACTCATTTAGGTTTACATTCAGTTACAGGCATCTCCCACATAATTAAACAAGTAACACAGTTTGACAGCATTTTTTACATACATTATTTTCTATATGATATTTTAATTCCATATTAATTTTGTATTGTCCACAATGAAGCTCTGTTATCAAATAAAAGCAGTCCAAATTAATCAAATCAAGTATATCTTTCAAAGGTTCAACATTTTTAGTAATAATTTCCTTCTTTTTGTTACTATCCCTATATTGCAGCTGTCCAGGGAAACACAGAGAGTTAAATTTTATGCTAAAAAGACTGTTGCTTTGGAAGATTTCTACTTGATTTGACTCATTCGGATGGCTGAAGCTTCATATTAGCTTCAGATAAACTTTTGAATACATTTTTGCACAGAATAAGGACTGTGGATTTTGGCCCCCATCACTTACACTGAAAGCGCATTAGAAAGGGATCTTTTAATGGTCAGTATGAACAGAAGGAATGATTACAGCAAGCAAAAACCCTACAATGTTCATTTTGAGATCTGACTATGATTTTATTTGTACCTATTCTTTAATATAGAGTTAATAGCAAACTGTCCAGTGCTTATTTGTAGTTATTGTGTTTCGTCCACCCCTTGTGTGTCAAATGAGTTTGGCCAGCCAGTATATATGTGTCAGTATATATGTATTTGGTCATGTATTTTTATGTTTTCTTGAGGTTAGTTTAGGTCACTTGGCTCAGTTTTATTTTGAGCTCAGTTTGGTTTTGTTGACCTATTTTTAGTTAATAATCATTTTGCTTTGTTCTCTCTCATTTTGGGAGGTAAGTAAAAACCCACTTTTTTTTTTTAATCTGAAACCTGCGTGCTATGTCCTCCTGCTGGGTCACTAACAGGCCCATTAGTTCCTACTGAGGATGCCACAGGCCACTGCACTTTGGATATTTGTAGCTCTGTTTAACTATTTTTGACTGGCGTGCATGTTTAAATTTATCAGTAAATATTCATGACTTTCATCCATAATGAAGCTGATGCTGCTTTGTTTTGCTGATGGACTTGGACTAGGAGACTAGACTGCCCCCGCTGACCTGAAGGTTCACCCATTGCTCATGAATAATGAAATGAAATACCAGTGGAGCAACGACTGTATTGTGGTTTAGGCTCAGCGTGCACTCACACAGCATCTGAAGCTCACAATTCCTGTCCCTTGCTATTTCAGAGATGACTGACAACAATTCCACGCAGAGTACACTGCACAGAGTTAAGGGAGTTAATATTTTATCACACTAAGCAGGAGGTGCAGAAATGGATGCATTATGGATGGTAAGTGGTTCGTGTGTTGTGTATTCTGTATGTAGAACAAGGTTTAGGTCTGTGTTTTTTTCTTTTAGTAATGATGATGTTAAGGTGATCAATGATGGAGGAGTCAATGAGGAAAGTTTTGGTTTTCTAATCACATTTGTCTGTGTTCAAAGGATATTTTGGCTTCTGAATGCTTGATTCACATTATTCTTCAGAAGGCGCTTCTGATTATTATCTTCACTTTCATCTATGCTATAATCTTCTCAAAGATATAGGATATGGGTGGACTATTACTTTCTTCTGTTGTTGTACCCTCTTTCCATTTCAGTGCATTTTTTACTTGGCTGTATGGCAATATCAGTCGGTTGATCCACCACTGAAATATCTCAACATCTACTGGGCGGATTACCATGAAATTGTGTACTGACATTCATGTTTCCCAGAGGATGAATCCATTTGTTGTTGCATGTTAGGTGAAAATGCTGACATTAGCATTTAGCTCAAAACCCTACTGTGCCTAAGCATAGCCTCACAGAGTGCAGCTGTAGATTTCTGTCTTGTTTAAAGGATTTATTTTCTTACTGCCAACAAATCTCAGGCACAGAGCTAAATCAACTGTGAATTGATTCTATACTTACAAGTATTGTGTGTGTATCCAAAGCCTGATATATCTTATTCTTCTGTGCTGCAGACCTCTGTTGTTGTCCAAAAACTATTAAAAACACGCCGAGCTACACAGCTGCACTGGGTTACGTGTTCCTTTACCCTCATGTTCGTTTGTTTAGAAATAACTCCAAAGAGTAATGACAGTGATTACGTTTTCAGTCTCAGGAGAGTAGTTCTATCTTATTTAGAAGTGTTTCTGATATTCTGTCCCCTTCATGTATGTAAATGCTGGTGGACAAAATATCAGAAACAGATAAGATGTAAAGTAGACGGAGATTAGATGATCTGAAGATGAAGGTGAGGAGAACAAGGTAAGTGAGGTGGCCCTGAGGTTAGTGAGGAGGATAAGAAAAAATTGTAACGTCTTATTAATTTCTCTTTTATTCTATGATACAGTATCCTTCCAGTGTAGCACTGAGAAAAGAAAATGTGTTTATTCCTACCCTTAATGAGTTCAGAGAATAATCATGGAGGAATTAATGTTCTGTAATGTTCTCTCCCCAGTAATGTGCAGTCTGTTGAGAAGAAGGTTGGCTAAAATGTGCTGAGATTTCATATTGATTAAAGGCACATTTGAGATCACAACTCTTTTGAGTAAAATTAAATGTTGCACTGATAAATAATGTTTACAAATGCATGTGTTTAGTTGTTGATTCAGTAATTTGTACAAGAGTTAGGATATATGGGGGGAGGAGGCCACTGAGACTCCACGTTATTGTGATGAACACATGAACAACTGGTGACATAAAACAAGAACAAACATGAAGGTGAACAATGGATGGACATTAACAGACCAAAGGGATTAAAACCGATAGTTGTAGTTAGTTGTTTGTAGCCATGCTAGCAGCGCAACAATGTGGTCTATCTTATCTGACAACCACAACTATCTATATTGGTCTGTCAACCAATATGGTCTGAGCTGAAATATGTCAAACAATATTGGATTGCAATGAAATTTTGTTCACACATTCATGTTGCACAGAGGATGAATCCTAATGACTTTGTTAATCTCCTGACTTTTCCTCTAGCGCACACCATTTGTGGATTTGAGTGAAATGTCTCGAATTGATTGTCATGAAATTTAGTCTTTTGAGGTATTGATGTCCCCCTCAGGATGAAACATTTTCATATAACACTTTTCATATAACACCACATCAAATTTTAATTTGTCCAATACTCTGTTTTCCGAAATGCTTGAAAAACTAATTATGTTCCCATCATCCTTAGTTAAGTTAAGATGTGTTAGCACTTAACTCAAAGCATGTTGCCCGGGCTGCTATCATGGCTGTAGACTCATAGTTTTGTTCATGTAAGACAGAACAGCAGTTTTTTATTGTTCAGCGTGACTGAAAAAGGCAAAACACTTAGTTCATAATGTCACTCTCATTATATTCAGAGCCTACAATAGTGATAATGACAGTACTCTACCTAAAAGCAAAGTTTTAACATACAGTTTTGAGGACACATTTTTTGCATATACCTGTTGAGAGCTCTTGAAGTGGATAACTTTGTCAGCCCCCGACCAGAAACAGGAGGAGTTTTTTTCACGGTTTTCATATTGCATAACCTGTGCACAAAAATAACCTGCCAGGATGACAGGTTGGCTAATAAAAGTTTCATAAACGTTATCTGATATAAAGTTATTTTTAGAAAATTGTCGATTCAGCTCTAAAACATCATTCCCTCAGTCCCATAAAGCCTTCACAGGAACAAACACACACAAGTTCCTGTAAGTTTTTCATGATGCATCAACAACAACAACAGCAGGTAGAGTGTATAATCATCCATCGATGTGTGTGAACATGCAGTACGGAGGTGAATTCCCCAAGCTGAATGAATTCCCCATCACCCTAACAATACTCTCTGTCTTTCCTTTTCTTCACCTTTGCTGCTTTTATCTCTTTCCAAACAAAATGTTTATCACATGTTGAACTCTGTTTCATATGTGATCAATTTACATGACATGAGAAGAGATTTTCAGAAATTTCGCATTAATATTATTCACATATAGAGACGTGTTTTTTGGACACGTAACTACTTGCTTCATATATCAAATGCAGTATTTCACATGTCAATTCTAAATATTCACATGTGAGTGAAAGTGCTTTTTCTATAAAGCATTATGTTTGCTTTGCTGTCACTCAGTCCCTCCCTCTCTCCTTCTTTTACCCCCCCCCCCTCTCCTCCTTCTGCTGAATGTTCTGCATGGACGACAGGGAGAGAAACCGAGAAGGCAGAAGCAGCGAATCTGCATTTACTATGTGTGTGACTGTGTGTGTGTGTGCTTTTGTTAAAGTACTGTACATGTGAGAGAGAGAGAAAAGCTAGAAAGGCTGCAGACATTTGGCAGAGAGAGAAGAGAGAGATTAAGTCAACCTGTCGGGGTCTCTTATGTCACATTTCTGCCCTGAAGGCCTGACCTCTCTGTCTGGAAAATAACCTGGAAAAACTAAAATGGAATATCAGAGAACTGCACTCTGGAAAACAGTCGGAGCAACACCCCTCCTGCTGCTGCTGCTGCTGCTACGTCAAAGAGAGAAGAACTGAAGGGAAAAAGAGAATGACTGAAATTTTTAATTTGTATCTTCTTACCGCTGGAAAGAAAGTGAAGAGAAGAGGAAGGCTTGTATACGTGGGCCTATCTGACAACTGGGGGAGGACACAGAAGATTTATACATATAATTATACTGTTTTTTCTTTTCTCTTTGAGGGAAAGGCAAAGAGCAGAGAGGAGATAATAGGAGAGGATCGGAGAGGAAAGGGGAGGAGAGAGTAGAGTGCAGAGGGTAGAGGAGTTCAGAGCGGATAAGTCCAGAGGAGAGGACCAGAGCTGAGAGAGAGGAGAGGAGAGGAGAGGAGAGGAGAGGAGGAAGGAGAGGAGAAGAAGAGAGGAGAGGAGATAAGAGTTGGGGAGAGGAGAGGAGAGGAGAGGAGAGGAGAAGAGTGGAGAGGAGAGGAGAGGAGAGGAGTGGAGAGGAGTGGAGAGGAGAGGAGAGGAGGAAACACTTCAAATGGGATCTTGGCATCATTGAAATGTAAGTATAAACAGTATGTGTGTTGAGACTTTCATATTATGATGCTGTCTAGTGTGGCGTAGGTTTTCTTTCTCTTCTTGCTGACTTTTTTCCCCCTCCACACATGACTCTTTCTCCCTCTCGACTATCTTTGCTTTCTCTTGCTCTAATTCTCTCCGTCTCTTACGTTTCTAATTCTGTGTACATTCTCTGTCTCTGTCTCTGCCCTCTCTCTCTCTGCAGGTCATGTCAGATAGCAATGTTGCAGAGGAGGGAAAGGCCAGTGTCACATTGCATTAGAATTACACACACACACACACACACACACACACACACACAGAGGGAGAAATACGCTTTAAGTGTGATGAGTATGAATACGATGTGTGTGTGAGTGTGTGTGTGGGTGCTGGCGTACAATGTGGGCTAAGCTGCGGGCATAGGAACCATATAGTCTTCTCAACCACATGGAGAAAAACAAAGAGCTATTGTGCCACATAAGAGTTTGGCCAGACTGCACAGAGAGAGAGAGACACAGAGAGGAGGGGAAAAAAAGGAGAAAAAAGAAAGTATCTTGGTGTAACTGTTGGTCATAGAGCAAAAAACAGAAAAAAAAAGAAGAAAAAAAAAAGATTGGATTATACCACACAGGATGACACATGCACAAAAAAAGCCGCTTGCATATCAACTTTTCTGTGGCTGAAAACATACAACAACATGCAATAAACCTGAATCATTCAGTTCTTTGTGTAGTTTAAACCACATTTAATAGTTTTGGGAAATACACTTATTTGCTTTCTTGACAAGAGCTGAATGAGGAGATCAATACCACTCTCATATCTGTATATGTGGCCAGAGCGAGCAGCCGATTAGCTTAGCTTAGCGCAAAGACTGGAAACAAAGGGAAACTGCTAGCCTGGCTCTGTACAAAGGGGACAAAATCTGCTTAGCAGCACTGACACTCAGTAATGAACACATTATATCTTGTTTCTTTAATCCATATAAAAATTAACATGCAAAAATATCAATTCAGTGGTTATTTGCTGGACTGTCCATCACCAGTTGCTAGACAATCAGTGAAGATGGCAGGAAGTCACTGGTCCCAGCCAAGAATTATTCCTGTGCATAACCCCCGTATAAAGGTGATTTGACGTTTTACGCCTCTTATTTTCTACGAAAACAATGAGAAATAACACATTAACTGTTGAGCTTTAGAGGTGCTGGTCGGCGGTTTTGACTACATATTTACCATAGTCACAAGAAAGAGGTTACTTGAATTTTGAAATTAAGTGGATTTCCCAAATTGTTGACTATTCTTTCGTTATTTTTGATAGACAGTCCAGTTGGATAGTTTAAATAGACGTATCGATAGATAGATAGATGTATAGATAGATGTATAGATAGATAGATAGATAGATAGATAGATAGATAGATAGATAGATAGAGCAGGATAAACAGTGATAAATATCCTCTCATGCGTAGTCATGTCATCAGTGTAAACAGGTCTTGTTGTCTAGACTGTTGGACAGACTGTGACTGCCGGAGGCCATGTGTCTCATATTACCATAACTGTGATGTTCAGCTGCCTGATAGTATATTTTGGTATGATTTTACACAACATCCACCTGTGATGGATGTCTGTCTCTGTTTTTTTTTTTTTTTTTTTCATGTGTTCTCTGCTGGCATTTGTTCATAAATGTTGTATAGACACATGAAACAAAAGGATCAAAGCTGTTTTATATTTCAAAGTGTTTAAAACAGCAAAGTGTGATTTATGAAATGCTAAATATAAAAAAAAGCGTGCTATGAATATATTGAACTATGAATTATTTATGATAGCATGTGATGACATGACTTTTGCTGTAACAAACAGTAACCCAAATTGTCAAATCCAAAAGACAGAAGTGGAGAGCGAGCCAGAGAAAGGGAGAGAGAAGGGCAGTCACGTCCTGCAGCATTTACACACAACATCACAAAATGACCCTGACAGTCAGTGAATTTAGAATTGCTCGGAGGTTGTGTTGTATTTTTTTGTGTTATTTTGCACTGCAGTGTCATGTGATTTGTTGCTGTGTTGCTTCCTCTTGCACTCGCCGTGTTGATGCTTCACTTTTTGACTGTTGCATTGGTTTTGTAACATAATTGCATGCGCCCGAGGTTTGTTTTATGCTAATGAACACTAGAGGATGAGACAAATCTTCCTTTTACTGGGCACAAAAACATGACAGAGGAAACCATTTGTACTTCAGTGTGATCTCAGTTTTCACTAACAGGTGAAGAGTGCTGCATCGTCTGTTTGGGGTTTTACAGCTGAAATCCTCCTTTAAAAAATAGGCCAGTTTCATCTTCTCTGAGAGCATCATCCATTTTTTATCTGTTTGAGTTCAAACTTCTGCCAGGCCAAACTCCACGTCTTCACAGCTTCACAACATGAGCGTACAACACACCCGTTTTACCACTGTTACACTCCTGTGCTGTTTTAAAGAATTTTATTGCACTTTCTATGATATGATATTAACATTTACAGTTTAATGTTTGTCATGAAATCTGGTCTGTCATCATCATTAAGTCATTTAGCCTATAATCAATAAAGAGTGTAATGGGTAAAAGGCTCATAAACAGTTATTGACTACACGTTCACATGTAATGAGCTGTGTTGAAAGTTGTCAGCTAGGAAACTCATAACTGACACATCCATAAAATTAAGAAATTCTACGAAAAAAAGGGAAATACAGTAAACGTCTGTGTCCTTGTAACCCTGCTCCACTCTGGGTTCAATACTTACATAACTTGATTAGTATAATGAGGCTTCAATCACATATACAGAGTTTGATTTTATCTGGAAGACGAGATTTACAAACTTTCGGATGAAAACATTATGAAATGTTAGTGAAGAATGAAAGTAATAAGTTTTAACTAAGGCATGCATGATTTTATAGTGTAATTAGGCTTCAAGCACAGTTCACATTTAATGCATCACTCAATATGTGTTTGCTTATCTACAATATTACAGAGAAAGAGAATAAAAGTAACTCAGGACAGAGTTCATTTATCTTTTAAAGGGGGGCTGCTTAAAGGGGACTGTAGGATGTTGCAGGATTTGAATGTTGGTGAACCCAATAAGCTTTTATCTGCCACCATCACACAACTCTGTAACTGTACTGAGTGATAATTGCTAATCTGCATTATCCACAGTAAGAGAAGTGAGCTTTTATTAGCTGGACATTAACTGATATAAACAGGATTATTTACAGGATTGTTTACAGGATCATTTTTGGAATGACAGCATAGTTCAATCTTGTAAGTGGTTACTGTATGTAACCACTTTTTAACCAGATGTCGTTACATGTAATGTAATAATATATGTAAGTATGATTGCCCTTGATGGGAACACATAAGGCCTCAGTAGTTCAAAATGTTTAAATATTTTAATTATTGTCATACATTTAGTTCACGTTTTTACATTTTTTCAGTTAATGCACTTTACTGTAAGTCACCTGCTATCACTCAACACAGTGTGTGTAAATCTGAGAGCACAGAGCATCAAACAATCTATAATTTAGGTCAGTGGTTCCCAACCAGTTTGTCTTATGACCCTCTAAAGCAGTTCATGCAAAGAAGGATCTTTCTTTCTCAAATTGTTTAACCTGAATATCTTTTAGAAGCCTGAAGAGCTTGTGATGACCCCTGCTGTCATCTCGGGGTTGCCGTGTGGTTCACCTGTCTCTGTTCACTCTGCAGGTGGATCATTAGTGTAACCTGGAACACCTGAGGACCCCAGTGGGTTCCCGGGTTATTTAAGCCTGACTGCAGCAGACAGCTTTCTCTCTGATACTCATCTGCTGTGCTGCTGCAGTTCTGCTCTCTCCTACAGGCATCCCTTTAGATTTGGTTATGTTGCTTTAGTTCCTTGTTTTTGCTTTCATGCACCCTACAACACAAACACACACACACACACACACACACACACACACACACACACACACACACACTCATGCATCACATACACTAGTGATACCACTGATTTACACACGCCATACTTTAAATATTTAGTTAATTTGGGTTATTAAACTTATCTTTTGGTGAAACTCTTACATAGTGTGTCTCCCATTTGTTGTGGCCACTTGAGCGAGGTCATATCAAGGTAAAAAGTATTTTAGTATTTTACAATTTAAAAGCAAAGATAAGAGAAAAGTCATATAGTTTTATGTAGCAAATTTGTTTTTCTTCTTTCCTAATGTGTTAATCAACTTGTGACACCTCACATATACAAGTTGGGAACTATTGAGCTACATATTTTTGTTCTCCATTCAGGCTAAACTCCCCAAAACTTGCTGTATTGGAAAGTGTAAGTTCCTGTAAGTTGGAGCACTTAGGCAATTTAGGCAAGGTGTCGCCCCGAGATAAAAACATGATGAGACCTTTTCTGTCCCCCAGGCTGTGGAGCCCTTTGACTGAGCAGATCAGCTTAGAAAAAAGAAAGACAGGCTGACACAGTGGAGTCACCTCCTCTTTATCTGCTTCCTTGCTCATTTTATTCCATCTCTCTCAATCCTCCTCTCCTGTCACAATGAAGGATCTTGAGCTCTATTAGTCTGACTGGTCAGGGATGCCCTGTGTACCCACTTCCCATCTGTGATCTCCTTCAATATCTCTCTACCATCAGTTAGTCTCGACCTGTCAGGGTATTTACGATTTATATACCAGAGCCATCAAATAACACACACACACACTGAAGGTATAATTCTGAGTGATGTGGGGGAGTTTCAGAAGAGGTAACTGGGTGTGGGGCTACATGTCTAGACAATACCGTATAGAACTATTTGTCTCTATCTCTACATTTAACTTGGCTGGTGCTGTGTATGTGTCCCAATAACAGCTTGCTTTGTTTCTCCTATTTGGATGAATTCTGTGTGATTTTACATCCATAAGAGTTATTTTATAGTTATTTAGCATTAAAGGCAGTTTCACAATTGTTTGCGTCTGTCTTAAAACAATAGTCAGATGCCCACATGAACACTGAAACAGCTTTTGCTTGCTGTAATCATTCCTTCTGTTCATACTAACCATTAAAAGATCTCCTCCAAATGCAATTTTGATGTAAGTGATGGTGGGCAAATTCTGATTCAGTCCTCACTTTGTACAAAAATGAATTTAAAAGTTTATCTGAAGATAATATGACGCTTCGGCTGTCTGAGTTCTTCCACAGTTACACTTCCTAGTAAAAAAAAATCCCTCTTTGTGTCTTGACAGACAGTGTTTTCCTGTTCAGCTGCAGTGGAAGGATCATAACAAAAAGAGGGACTTTGACACAAGATATTTTTGCAAAAGGAGAGCTATGGATTTGGTCCCTTATCACTTACATTGAAATCGCATTATGAAGGGATCCTTTAATGGTCAGGATGAACAAGAGGAATGATTACAGCACCTATTGTTTTAGGACAGGCTTGAAAAATTGTGAACCTATCCTTGAAGACCTGTGAAACTAGAGCCAAGCAACAGGGCAGAAGCAGTGTGGCTTTTTAAAAATCTCCAGACTATAGATATGTGTCTTGTTCTGAGACTTTGCTCAGTCCTGGTCCAGTGCATGAACTGGTCTTTGACAGCAACGTCTTGTCTGTATAATGTGTCTATGTGTTTGTGACCAGCTGCAGGACCAGTCACATCTTAATCTGACTGAATTGATTGTATTTAGCCTACCAGCTATAAAGTTTAAGTTGGCAGAAACATTGATGGTGATTTGTTGCCACCTAGTGGTTGAATAAGAATCATTATAAATAAACTGATGACCAATTTACTTAACTTCCCTTGATTCATAGTTGTTTCTACTCAACTATTATGATTTTTGAGGAAAATAGCTTGCAGCAGTTTAGGCTAAATTAAAATGTAGAGTTACGCTTTTCTTCCATAAATCCCTCATATTATACAATACAAAACAATGACCCCTCAATCCTGTGTACTTGTCACACTGTAAGTTTGAAGTCTAAATGTCACATGGACATCTTATGGTGGATTCTCACAGTGCAAGAATTTAACACTGCTTAACAGGTGTGTGTGTCCAAGGTGTAGATTAGATTCAACACAACTGAGTTTTCAGGCTTCAATGTTTTAAAAGCTTGTCTGACGTAAGCATGAAACTACATTCAGTATGTCAGTTGAACACAGAGTGTGTCCACAGTCCATGACAACTATTCAAGCCTGCTATGAGAACAAGTTTTTAATTTTTACTTCATTGAACAAGAAAGTCTTTACAATCCACTTTACAATCTTGTTCTTCCCCCAAGTTATCTAGATAATTATCCTCTGTACATAATGTTATATGTTGGTGTGTGTGTGTGTGTGTATGTTGTGTGTGCAGCCTTTGAGTGTATCCTACATGAGTGCATGAAGGTGTGTGTGTGTTTATTTGCTTTACTACTTCATGTATATGTATGTGTACTGTATGAGTGTGATCTTACATTTGATTATTGGTATGTGACAGTTTATCTGAGGTATGAATGCCTCGTGGATGTTTCTCCTCCAAACTCTGCAGACTAACAGCTCAGGCATGTTTATGGTGAGGGGGGAAGTGGGGAGTGATGTATAGATTAAGGGGTTAGGCTGCAGCGTTTCCACAGTACTCTATAATCAACTCCAATTTGTCAAATGGCACCTCAATAACTTTAACTTGTCTCCACACAAGACATATTTCAGTCACGGATAAACAGGAATGATTTGGGATCTTTATTTTACAAGAGCATATTTCTTAACATAGCTGCAGAGTCTGGATCAATTTAACGAGCATGAATAATACTTAGTGTGAGTGCCAAACTCCAGAGGTTCAGAAACCTCTAAAGGTTAAGTTTCCATATCTCACTGCTAACATAAATCTGTTTTCATGCAGACAGTAGGTTATCAATTTTCAGGTTTTGGCTGGAAATCTAAATTAGAGGGAGTGTCTACAGTATGCATTATTATTTTTCAACATGGTAATGATTTGTCAATAAAAACTGTCACTAATGCATCTCCATCATTCTCCCTCCCACCCTTCATCTGTTCTTTCTGTCTCTTACCTCTGTCATTACTCACTCACTCCTCCTCTCTGTCCTCTCTCTTCTGTGTTATCTCTTACTCTCCTCTCACCCGCCACCCCTCAAACCTACAATCCACCTGCACAGCTGTGGAGGAGACATGAAGTATGAACTCCACTGAGCTTCAGTGACGCCTGCAGAAGAGCACAATAAGCTCAACTCCATGTGAAATCATGAGCGCTCCAACGACAGGAAGCCCAAATATGGAGGTGAAGGTGGTCTCCCAGGAGATGGCCTTGCTGAGCAACATGCTGGCAGCTTACACCTTCATTGCAGGTACGGAGGTCCAATCAGAGAGACTGCAATGTGTGATTGTGTGTGTTCACAATTATCATGTGCCAATTGTTCTGGGGACCTCATGGACTCCCACAAGGAACCCTCTGGGGCTCCGGGCCACACTTTTTAAAATAAGGTCACCAAACTATCTTCCAATTACTCTTACAGTCTAACAAGAATATTGGTCTTGGATTTAAAGCGATCTTTGTTAAGTGCATTTCTCATGTGTATACACCTGACATTTGCTCTATTAAAAAGACAAAAAAAAAAAAAAATCATAATAAAAGCTCAGCAGGTAGAGCAGGTCCACCACTAATCACCTCCTTCCCACATGTCAAAGTGTCTTTGAGCAACCCCAAATTGCTCCCCATTATCAAGTCAGTACCTTGCATGGTTTCTCACTGCCATTGGTGTGTGAGTGAGAATTGAAATTTAAATTCCTACTCAAAAACTCATCAAATTATCTTGGAAAAAATCATTTATCCTGAGCTGTATGTATCTTCATGTTGTCACTAATTCTGGAAAATTAAGGTGTAGATTAAAAGACTTGTTTACTCGGAAGAAACATGAATAAAGAAGACAGTAGCAGATCTGTTACAAGGAGTCAGCAGGTGAACAGAGAACAGGTAGCAGACAGGTGGCTGCAACACTTCAAATGTTATGAGACACAATCTGTCACACTAACAAAAACAACTAAGAGCAAGATGAAGAACAGGTGAGCAGGATCGAATGACAGGAGATAGTGGAAACTGAACAGTGTAGGCAGGTGGACAGGTGAGAGATGGCAGGATCTGAAACAACAACATGGTGAGAAAGAACAAATCAGACGCTGACATGCAGATGAACTGGAAATAGCAGAGGAAGAGATGGAAGTGGGAGCAGAGGAGGAAGGAGAGACTGTACTTTCTCTCCTTCCTCGCAGCAGTTAATATAAATAACTGTCTAATTTATTGCAAACTATTCCTATTTTTTTTTCATTATCTGGTTATCCTTTCTCTCTCTTTCCCTCAGACCAACCCGAGAGGACAGCGCTGGTGTTTCTGGGTGGTGTGTGTGTTGGCCTTCTTGTCACACTCTGTGCCATCGTCTTCCAGATACACTGTCGAGCAGACTGCCGCTATGGCAACAGTAAGCATCATCGCCAGCGCCACAGGAACAAACATCAGCGTCGCCATCACAGCTGTCCCCACCATCAGCCCGGTGACAGTAATCCAGACAACACGGCTGTTGTTGCATCTGGAGGGACCGAGCCTGCTGGGGACAGTGAATCAGAGGACTGGGATGATACGTCTGACCTGTCGGCACGGAGACGCAGACGCTTTGAGAGAGCTCTGCTGCACGCCAGCATGTTCACATCAGCTGAGGGTATCTCTCTCTCACACACAGAAACACACACACACACACACACACACACACACACACACACACACACACACACACACACACACACACACCCTATACATAGAAAGACTCGTGACACATATGATCCATATTCGTAGGAGATAAAACACTAAAATACTGAATGTCTCATGCAGTGCAGGTGTGACACAGGGGCTAAATTACATTTGAAATTAAAAAAAGAAACGCCTCAGTCAATATGAATAATCCACACACCTCTCGGTCAACTGTTTTCCACTGAAAACAAAAGAAGTGAAAAACTTTTTTGTTTTGGTTTGTGTGATTTAAGTGATCTGATGCTCATAGTGTCCACTCTTACTGTTCAGACTGCATATTAGGAAATTGTTCAATATGCATTAAGTTACTGCTATGATCTATTAAACAAAATTGATTAGAAAACAGCAGGGCAGCAACTAAAAATTATTTTCATCATGAATTAATCTGCCGATTATTTTCTTGATTATTTGATTAATCGTTTAGTTTATAAAATATTATAATTTGCCAAAGCCAAGGGTGATGTCTTCAAATGTCTTGTTTTGTCTGACCAACAGTCCAAAATCCAAAGATATTCACTTACTTACATAAAGCAGAAAAAAGCAGAAAATCTTCATATCTGAGAGGCAGGAATCAGCAAATATTTGGCATTTTTGCTTAAAAATGGACTAAAATGATGAATCAATTATCAAAATAGTTGCAGATTAGTTTTCTGACAATCAACTAATTGATTAATCAACTAATTTTTGCAGTTCTAGAAAACAGTAGACAAAAAGACAATTTTTGAGTAAAATAAAACAGTTCAGAAATTCTTTCTAAAATAAAACAGATGACACATATTGATCAGTCATGGCTGTTTAACAGGAACGTGCATTTGAACAAATTAGTTACTAAAATCAGAGCTGTAACCATGTACAGTTTCCATTTCTATGTTTTAGAATTTAGCTTTCTACTGTGTCAGTACACGTTTATACAAACTCATAGATGCTCTCTGTTCATCTCTGTGGGCGCAACTGTCAGGCATACACACACACACACACACACACACACTCGTACTTAAAAATAGAAAGTCCTTTCGGTAGTGATGTGGAATATGATGGTTATGTGAATGGACAGTGTAGGAGGGTAATTTAACCTTTTTGTCTTTCTGTGTGTGTGTGTGTGTGTGTGTATCATCAGAGCTGGACCGGGCCCAGCGGCTAGAAGAGCGGGAAAGGATTCTCCGAGAGATCTGGATGAATGGACAGCCAGACATCAGTACAGTCACTCAAAGCCTCAACAGATATTACTGACACATGGACAAACAGAGAGACAGACAGACTGAGGGACAGCGTGTAGACAGGCAGACAGATGGATGAAAGGTGAATAAGTCAGTGAACAAACGGAAAAACACTGTATGAAATCAACATAACTCATTAGACAGAAAGGTTACACTGACCAAAGAGACTCTTACAGATCAAACTATTACTGCCAGAGCTGCCATGAGCAGTTCCCTCCACTGTATAAACAACAAGGACAACATATGAGTGGTGACGGCTTACTCCTCTGATAAAGGATCACACTGACATGTCTGGAAGAAGAATTCCCTGAAGAACCAACAAGTGAAGATACAGTGGACCCACAGACGACTGCTGTCATGATCTGTTCAGAAGACTCATGTTTACACACAGAGAAGTGATCTGACGCTCTACCTGGAGACATCCTGCGAAACGTAACTTGTGGCAACCAATTTGGGGCTACTGTACACAAGTTTTTATAACTTTTCAACCTCACATTTGTAACAGGTGCTTTAGAGAAACATGGAGCTGGTATAAAGAAGGAGTGGGAGCCGTGCAGCAGCTCATACGCCTCCCATTCATGTATGCATTCAAACCTTGGTGAGACTGTGTTGTTTGAACATTTTTCAGTGATACAATCAAGGTGTGTGACCTGGAACCTTTTTTGTAAGATTAAAGATAAAAGGAAGAGAGAACATTCAGAGAGTGAAATGGGGACATTTGCTCCGTGGAAAAGATGGATTTACACATACTGGTGCTTCTACTGTTGTAATTTTTGCATCCCCCAAATAAACTGAATGCATCCTAATAGGAAGGAAACATGACTGTGGTGGTTGGTGAGCCATTCAAAGTACATCACAGATAACCTAACAAGTCTGTTGGTTGCATCTGTAGACTGGGTTGTGTTATCAGTTGTGTGATGTGCATTAAGACAACAGATCATCTTATTTAAGAGGATCATGTTGCTTTTTTGGGGGGCTCTTTTGTTAATGAGCTGGAAAAGGTAAAACACTTTCATTCCAGGATTTTATGAAAATTGTTTTCTGTACATATTATTGAATAAATTCCCTTATTAAAATCACAATAGTGGCTCTTGGTGGTGCTGTGGCGACGTGTATCTCTTCCTCTGAGAGGGTGGGACATGTGTGTGTATTTCTGTAATGCTTTCTTTTCTGGGGCAGCAGTGACAAAAATCCACCTTTAATTTCCACCTTAAGCACAATGAAGCATCTTTGGTGGACAGGGAAGTGGTGCCAAAGACAACCAGCACTGGAGGTCACAGATACTGACAGACCACAAAGGTCAAGGGCACGACTAACAGTAGGGTTGAGGGAGCACTAAGTTAGCGCTGAAAACACATAGTGTACTGTGGTCAGAGAGGGAAAGGCAGGGCCTGTGGTCGGACAGGACCCTTTGGTTTTAGAGAGTGCAGGCCTCTATAGATATAGAGGCAGCACAGACAGATGATGTCTATAACTAGTTAGATCCCCATGTTTACCCACGTATACCCACGTTTAGTGCATACTGTACCAAACAGTACCATGAGGTGTCAGTAACGGGCATTGAAGACCAAAAATGATCTAGTGAAGAACTGTGATGGACGCACTAGCCAAGATGAACTGAACTTGGGGGGAGGCCGACAAGAATATATAGTGAGCTCATTGTGGCTTTATGTCCCACAGAAGACGAAGAGGGTTAAGAAAGTAATTAAGTATTTAAAAACTGTACTTAAGTACAGTACTTGAGTAAATGTGCTTTACATTACTATATGACATAATGGTTGGAACATGAATGTTGTGCTGAGTTGTTTTTGGTTACTATTATTAACAGGAGTAAGTTTTCTATGTTCTAGCAATCAGACGTCATTTATTGAGCATCTCAGATTCACTCTGAGAAACTGTGCAATAAATTTAACCTCCAATTTCACCTCCTACTGCCCAGAATCTACAAGTCACTATAATGCAGCGGCAAGAATCAGATGAACACGCTCAGTTGTGTTCATTAAACACTTGATGAAGCAAGTCAGGGTTTCTGCAGTGATGGACAAGAATCTGGACTGAGTATCTATGCACCATATCATGTCTGCGTAATCTGTGACAATGTGTTAATTACCGTGGAGTCAGGCTCCCCCTGGTGTCCATAATGCTCCTCTGCCCAACAACCTTCCACTCATCAGACCACTCCTCACCATCCACATACAACTTGAAAATAATAGATGATGAATGTAAAATAGAGGACAATTAAGACAGAAAGAAAACTTACAATTAGATTGTTCAAATGATATAACAGAAAGCTCCAGAACAGCTACTAAATGGACCTTAATGAAAGTTTCAGAGCTGCTACTGTAATTCTGGCTCTGTGAACTCTAGTATTTCCCTGAAAAATGTTAGTTTTGTCACTTTAGTATTCAGGGTTTTACTTTGCTCTTCTTCTGTAGAAGGCACCATGTCAACATGTTACATGTCCACTAAAAAAAACCCATTGTTATCATAAATAAGATGACACATTCAGTCATAATTGCTTTTATCCAACATAGACATAGAGTTTTCTTTTCGGGACAAAAGTGAGTTTAAAGTCAATTGTGAGCATCTTTGTGACTAATAACTAAAATATATTTTCTATTACTTTAATGAAGAGATAAATGTCCTGCTAATTAAAGGCCATTCTGTTTTTATGAAAATTATATTAAGGTAAAGTAAAAGCCCTAAATACTCATGTTTTATAAGACAATTACAGAGGAGAGGTAAGAGGAAAATGCAAAATAGGCTTGAACATTGAAGAGCATTGTGGTGGTGAGTCCTCAGCATGAAGCAGGACGATGCCTGACCAATAAATACTGATCATTTTCAGTCTCACAGATGCTTGTACTCAGTGCTGCCGCTTTAACGGGACGGGCGGTGACGTTGGGACGGGAACACGGAGCTCATAGAGCGGGCTGCAGCAGCTGGACAGCGGTCTATCTGTCTGTTCAGACCAACACACACCGATAACACCGTTATTCTGGGACAGAGAGTTCACGCTTTAATGCCGCTATGAGAGACTACACGGCGACTTCGAACCACGGAGGCGCCTGCATACCGTGCTGCCAAGTTTGCGTCTTCGCCTTTACCGCATTTCTCATCGTTGCAGAGAGGACGGCGCGTGAGTCCTACCTGGGACACGCACACACGCACACACACACACACACACACACACGCACTAGAAATGAGTGTTGTGTCACTAACGGTGTGTTGGTGGTGATGGATGTGATGGTACATATGTGTGTGCGTGTGTGCGCATCCCTGGTTATATTATTTGACTTTGTTGGTGTGTGCACGCGCATGTATGTTTTTGGGCACAGTATATGATGTACTGTGGGGAGCAGACAGCGGGTGCTCAAGGGATCCGCGCCTGTTCTAGATGAGACAAGAAGCTTTTGCATGTCATATATTAGTCTGTTTTAAAATGTGCAATAATCTAACATAAAGTTAAACATTTGTTCCACTTCTGTGTCTTAATTATGTTGTCATGAATAATAGAGTCAGAACAGAGTCTGCAGCAGTGCGCCTCTTTCCTATATTTATACCCTGC
Source organism: Thunnus thynnus (assembly GCF_963924715.1). NCBI lineage: Eukaryota > Metazoa > Chordata > Actinopteri > Scombriformes > Scombridae > Thunnus > Thunnus thynnus. The sequence continues at coordinate 24,450,524 of NC_089517.1, read as the reverse complement.
ATGTTATGAAATCCTGCATGCCGCAAAACTGCAGACTCACGCCAGAGTTTTCTCCCTCCTCTCTTCTCCAGCTGCATCGTTTCAGCTTCTGTGTGGTTCCCTAAATAAAAACAAAGGGGAGCCATGTTGTCATATTTCAGCGCCCTTTTTTTTTTTGGAGGTGCATGAATGGAGGAGGGGATGGGCGTACCCCAGGCCCGGGCCTAGTCTGCCCGGACAGCCCGCCTGTTTGGCAGTTTAAACGGTTCAGATTACATGGATGGAGGGATGGAGGGATGGAGGGAGGAGGCAGAACTGCAGAGTGATGAAGAGGAGTGTCTGTGAGTGTAGCTAGAAGGGGAGAGGTATCTTTGTTGTCAATAAATCTTAGATGAGATGGACAGAGGTCATATGAAAAAGTGTTGGCACTCACAAAATACAGTAACACTAAAATGTTTTATGTCCTAGCAGTCAGCCACTAATCAGATAATGTAGTCTGGATTTAACATTTCTGTTAAGCACTGCAACGTAAGCAGCATTGTAATGCAATGTAAGTCTTATTCATATTTAAAACTGGAGTATACTGGTTTCAATATCAAGAGGCAACTATCATCTTTCCTTAGAAATAGTACCGTATATTACAATGATATACAGTAATAAAAAACGTGATTTACAGGAGATCTGTTCTGATCATAATGATCAATTGATTGTGTGTGCAGGCAAGTTTTCTCTAACTAAGTTTAAAGTCCCCTTCCAGTCAGTCAAAAATGTGTTTTCCTTCTTGTTCCTTCAGTTGGATGTTTGAGCGTCATTGTGCAGAATGATGTATGTGCAGTTTGACACTAAAAGGCTGTTTTCACCTTCATCTGCTGAAGAAGAAACATTTCTCTATGCCCACTGAAAATCTGAGTTTAAGGCGTGTACCTAATGAGCAGGATTTGTGACATCACAACTAGTCTGGAGCCATTCGTGGTCCAGTATTCAACTTTCACAAGTGTGATGTGGAAACTTGAAGCCTAAAGTGTAGAGAACTGACTTTTTACTGAAATAGGAGACAGTTTGTATCCGACAGTTAAACTTTTGAAATGAACAATATTAGCATATTCATAGTTTCTGGAGTTTCTTATGAGGGAGGAGGAGTAGATGTCATTTTAAGGATTTTAATGAGATAAAAAAAAAAAAAAATTGTGGAAAAACCATATTAGACACAAATAATTATTTAAAGTGTTTTATATACATCTTAAACATGTCTGGAGGGATCTTCGATGTTACTTATCCAGTGGTGGAAGAAGTTTTCAGATCTTTTACTCAAGTAAATGAAGAGATACAAGAATTTAAAAACACATTACAAGTCATGCTTTCAAAATCCTACGTAACTTAATTTACTCTAAAATAAAGAAGCATTATCAGCAACATACTAAGTGTATTAAAGTGGCAAATCAAATGGCCCCCATCAATGTTATTATATATTACATGAGTATTACTGATGCATCAACATGTAAAGAACACTTGATGATAATGATGATTAATGATGCAACCGGACAAAGTGTAGCTTATTTTCTAACTACTTTTTATACTGTTAGGTAGTTTAATCTTTAAGAATACATCATATTAATAAACAGATACTAAAACCCTAATCTGCAAAGTACAGTAAGTAGTAATTACAGCTGTCTGATAAATGTAAAAAGTGCAATATTTCATCCTGAAATGAAGTAGAAGTATACAGTAACAATGAATAGATTCCATCACTGGGTTTATCTGCCCAAGTTTATGTGTTTTTATTACAGAAACAGAGTACATATTGATCATAAGTGTGTTGCTGTGCAGCCTGTTTATACAGTACATGTGTTTTTCTCCTGTTTCCCCAGTGATCTACTGTTTTGTGTACTACCTGTGGGTGGGTCACAATTACTGCTACGCCCATCTTGCCGCATTCACTGCACTGTTCCTGCTGCCGGGTGAGATTATATCAACAAGACAACCACAATAACAACTAGATAGATTGATAGATACGTCATATTTTATTTATGTTTCATTCTGTTTTTCCCAGGTTGGGGTCCCCAGTGTCTCAGCTACCTGTGGTACCTGTCAGATGGACGCATCCGCAGAAAGTCTCTCATCTGGACCCATGTACTGCACCTGGGTATCTTCAAAAGGTGGGATGACTTTATGTATGTGTGGGTAAATGAGGGCCAAAATTGCTTTAATTGGTCAATGAACAATCACATTGATGCCACTGCTAACAGGTAGCTGGTTGACGAGGAGCAGTAAAGAACAACAAAATAAAAATATTTGTTTAATGATGTATGATGAGTATACAGTATGTTGACATTTCCTTTTTCCTCTCTATCAATCTATCTCTCACTCTGTTTCCCATTTATCAATCTCCGGCCCTCACAGGCTGTTGCAGTGTATGTGTCTGCCAGATGAGGATGTGTACAGTGAGATCATGCAGCAGGCTGATGTATCTGCCTTACGTCTCTTCGAGGCATTGGTAGTCACCCTCCCAGAGACTCTGCTGCAGACCTACGTGCTCATCTGTACTGATATAGGAATCAAATCTCCAGGTAGAGCAAGAGTCAACAGAAGTTAGTCAGTATGTATTAGTACAATGAGAAGGAGTGAAGAAGCACATATAGCTTTGAGTGTGATGGTAGTAAAAGTACGTCCAGTATTTGTTGAGGTTATCAAATATTTGCATTTAAAGGGTTTCTGGTGATATTAGACTATGGATCATCTGACAAGACTTATCCTGCAATGACACAATAACAGCAAAATACATTTAGGTAACTGTTTTAGGGGTATGAGGAATCTCTGGTGGTCCACACACCACCATCGAGAGAGCTAGTGCCTGCTGACATGCAGCTGTTTCTTTATATGTTCATATATGTTCATAACTGGTTCTGTATGAGCTAATGTGAGGCTCACTAATGGAAAACAACACATATTACCACAATAAACTAAAGTTACAGGGAGTATAATTAGTCTGGTTATCCATTTCCTGCATCACATCTACACCACAATAGATTCATTACACACTAATGCGTTTATGGGAAAATGTAATATTGAAGTCCTGGAAGAGGCGACTCCTCTGACTGTCTGACTGCAGAACAACTTCAGACTCTTAAATCTATTGAGAAAATATAATTTACTGTGTCCATGTAGGTTCCAGATTTAAAAAAGATAAATATGGATTAAAGAAACCTTCCTGCCCTCTCTCCCCTCCAGCCTCAGTGTGTTTTGCGGTGTGTTTGTTATCGCTTGCCTGGGCCTTGGTCCTCTATGCTCGAGCCTGTTCACTCATCAGACCAGGACACCTGCAAATGACCCCTGCTGCCATTCTCTGTCGACTGCTATGGAGGGTGAGCTTATTTAAACAACCTCACAACAACCATTATGTACAACATAAGATCCCAGCAGAGACTCAACGTCATCTGCAAAGTCAGATGACGTTGACGTTGACCTCCTGTTGTAACTTAAAAAAAGCAAAATCCAACCCAAGTCTATATCTATCTACAACACCCTCAATATAACAGTATTAATATAATGATAAATATATTCATATATGTGTGGTTTATAACTGTGTATATGACACATATGACATATATCTTTCTCTGTCTGCAGGTCGGTATGTTGGGATCTCGATTTGCTGTTCTCATGCTCTTCACACGTATCTTCAAACAGTGGATCCTAGGAGTTATTGGTGAGTCCAAGGCTTCATCTCAAAGCTCCTATTTGTTGAATCTTAACAGTCCATTTTCTGTTGGGTAATGATAGGTGTGTTTGAATGAGTGCTGGTTTTTCAGCCAAACATATTTAACTACTGCAGGGTCACATCATAGAGATTAGTCTTGTTGAGGTCGCCTTGTCATGGTAAACCTCCGCCGTCAGTTTATAGTTAGCAATTTGTCTGAAATGGTGTTTATGTATAAATGTGTAGTAAAATTTTTGAAAATGATGTATGTGTGTGTGTGTGTGTCAGGTGTACACTGGCTAGGTGCAACTTTCTGGATGGTGTCTCAGCAGACTGACATCATACGTTCAACTAGTCGATGGAGACTCTTCAACCTCGTTCTGGGAGCCATTCACATCTTCTTTTTCCTCAATGTGAAGTACGGTCAATCCAGATACCGTATGGCTGGGTTCTACCTGGTATGTGGGTGTTTGTGGTCTCTACTTTTTAGATGACTCAAAATTCATGGTCAATATTTATTTCGTATGCAGGGGCTCTGAAAAAAAACAGCAACACTGTGACTCAACTTTTGATAAAACATTAAAAGAGAAAAAAAATATTTGATGAAAAGAATTATTTCCATGTTTATGAAGTAAAAAAAATACACAAATTAACTTTTGAGTCCATCCCTTTCTGCCACTTAATATGCGAGTAGTTCCCCAACAGTCAGTGTAACAGTGCTGATATTTGATGTAAAGAAACAGCTATGTGCTTAATACAAGAACAGAATTTGAGAAAATATGAGACACATTAAAGGATAAGGTTGGTGATTTTCTACATTTTTTATATTGTCAATAAATCTCAGGTATAGAGCCAAACCAACAATGAACTGATCTACTTACAGGTATTGTTTGTGTATCCAAAGCCTGATATATCGTATTCCTCTGTGTTGTAGACCTCTGTTGTCTGAAAACTATTAAAAACAGTGAGTCAGTGAGTCACATTTTAAATTTCAGCACTCAAGAGGCTGTGATATGTAGCACAACAAGCTAGCGAAGCTCTGTAAATGGAACCTTATGGAGCCACACAAGGACTCTCTCTCCTGAGAGTTACAATCTTATCACCATTTTTACTCTTTGGATCTTTTTCTAAACATACTACAGTAACCATCGTCTTCAGGGATGAAGGAACATGTCACACCGTGCAGCAGTGTGACTCATTGACGTGTTTTTAATACTTTTTGGACAACAACAGAGGTCTACGGCACAGAGGAATAAGCTATATCAGGCTTTTGATACATGCATAATACTTGTAAGGATGAGTTAAATGTTAGTTTGACTCTGCACATGAGATTTGTTGACAATAAGAAAAAAATGAAAAATCAACAGATTTATCCTTTAAATACATGGGTTAAGTATGAGACAATAAACACTGAAAGAATTTTTGTATATACTGATGGTGCTTTTTAATATGAAAATGAATCTGGTCCTGTTAATCTTAACTGTGCAGAACGTGGCTCTGATAACTGCCAGCTGTCCACCAAATGGCACATATAAGATGGAAATGTTGCCTCAGTGTTATTTCTAAGATACTAGTTGAATAACAGTCAGATATAAGATGAGTAAACAACACAAGATGTAAATGTAGCAGTCAAATATAACAGCTAAATGTTTAAGTTGAGGTAACTATCTTTCTGTGTTTCCTCAGGCCATGTTCTTAGAGAACGCTTTTCTTCTCCTGGCCTCCTCCTGGTTGTTCACCATGGTGTCATGGGACACTGTCGGCATCCCAGCTGCAGTGTTCTGCAGCTTCCTTATTGGTGAGACACACACAACCACATACTGTATTCATGTTCAAGTGCAAACATATTCTCTCTTTGTTCAAGTCTAATTTTCCACAGATGTTTGTTCTAAGACATTTATTGATTTATTTAGTAGCAGAACTACTTCACAGAGTGAAAGTTTATTAGACATCTAGTAACCATAGTTTCAATAGCAGTCAAATGAATATATTTACTTTTTGAAATACACTCATGTAATAACCCTGATTTTGAGTCATACTGGAAAAACGTTTGAGTATTTTAATCACATTTTGCCTGTTGATTAATTAAGTGAGATCATATTAGCTTCAGATAAACTTTTAAATACATTTTTGCACAGAAGGAGGGCTGTGGAGTTTGTCCCTCATCACTTACATTGTAAGTGCATTATGAAGAAATCTCTTAATGGTCAGTATGAACAGGAGGAATGATTACAGAGAAAAAAAAATGTTTCAGTGTTCATATGGACACCTGAATATTGTTTAAGACACTTGAGAAAGTGTGAAGCTACGCTTTAAATAGCAATGCACATGAACAAAGACATGAGGAGGAAACTACATGCAAGAGCAGGATAATTCACATATTTGCACAGCACAGTAATCTCAAGTGTAGGTTAGGTAAGATGGACAATATTCCCTACACAGGTACTAATCAAACACTCCAAAGAAGAACAAACCAGAAATTACTCACAGTATATCAGAAACACACAGCACCTCATCATCATCACCCCTCTAAAGCCTGTCGCACTCCAACTGCTCAGCCTACCCACTTCTGAAGGTGCATTAATTAAACCAGCCAATAGGTGGCTGCAGCACATCTGGGAATCAGGTGGCACAATTTGTATCCAACTAATATTAGAACTTGTATAGATCAATACATTCTGAACGTCCTATTTCCACGGTCCGGTCACAGTTCCAGCCTTTCTAACATCATATTTTAAATTATTATCTATTATGTAGACGTCCAATCATCTTTCACTTTTCAACCTCATTTTGCCCTTTGATTAATTAATAGAGATCATTTTTGATCTCAGCTATGATGTCCTCGAGATCTGATTGAACTGATTACATCAACTATGAGGTAAAGTAACAGGATATGAATAAGGCTCACAGATGATGGATCATGGTTTTAGCCTCTCATGTGTTTCAGATAGGTTGTTTTATGATTTTCAACGTGACTGTCAGTAGGATGCTTTTCTTTGTTTTATTTTGAGATTCAGACATTTTTTATGCACTTGCACGCTTCCATATCAAGTCCTCCCTGTCTCTCTTCTCTCTTTCACCAGGTTTGATAGCGTTGGTTCTGTATTACCGTTTCCTCCACCCAAAGTCCTTTGAGATCTTTCAGAGTATTCGCCACAGGGGGATAGGTGGAGCCTGCACGGAGCGTGGATCAACACTCTCATTGGAGGAAAAAGTCACACCCACTTTCCATCGTCATGCAACACTGTCTGGTCTGTTTTCTAAAGCAATCAATCAATCAATCAATCTATCTATCTATCTATCTATCTATCTATCTATCTATCTATCTATCTATCTATCTATCTATCTATCATAATGACTGTGGCTGTTAATCTAATCAGGTGGTGCGACCCTCATGGATCTCCCTATCCAATGGGAGGGCTGGAAGCATCACCACTGGCTGCTGATTCGCTTGGCGCTAAAGACTGGGGATGTATCTACGATCTGGTCGGCATATGGTGAGGGAGGGCTGGCCGGTCTCATGGGTCTGTCTGAAGAAGTTCACTCCCCTGATGAACCTTGTATGCCTCAGGTTTGTTGTTTTGTTCAGGTTTCAGTGGTGAGACCTCTCTTGTCACATGATCTGTTATGTGTTGCATCACTATTAGTGAGTGGTTTCAGTATTAGTTTCAGTGGAAAGATTTCACATGTCACATCATGGGAAAAGTTTTCTTGGAGTAAACACTGGCATGTGGCCTAAATGTGGTGACTTTAGAGATATAACAGATTTCATTGTTCTTTCTCGTTCTTGTCATTTGTCAGCTTCCACCTATTCAACCGCAGGTTCCACAGATCTCACAACCAGCTCCTACACCACCTCCACCACAGGTGACCCAACCTCCACAGGCAAGATCTTTATTTAATTTATCCCTCACTTAACTGATCATTTTAACTAAGGACACAGCAATATACTGTATCCTGTATAAATATACATAAGTTAAAGCAGCCATAATCAATATTTTTTTCAATAACAATGTAATAAATGTGTAGTGAGACAGGCTCCCCTCTTTATGGAACTTTATAACAAGATTCAGGTCATTGTTTGGTTCTCCGGCCTGCTACTTCTGTTTTGGTTCACTCTCACCACCCTCGTAGCGTCGTTTTCAGAGAAAAAGCTCTTGAAACTCACTGTACATTTCCTGCTCAATGCCAATGGACACAGTTAGCAACTAGCTGGTAAACATAGTGGTGCATTATGAGCTAAAGAGCCAAATATTTCCCTCAGAAGTTGATAAGAGATCAAAAACAGAGCTAAAGGAGAATCAATATTAGACTTACATTCACCAGGTGAACAGAAACACAACTTCAAATGAATGATAATTTTGCTGTGCAACTGCTGGATGTCTAAATTAGCAACAGTTTGCTAACAAGTTTGCTGTACCAACTCAAAAAATGATGATATATCAATGTTCAGAACTTGTTTCTGTTGATCTCAAGTGGCCAAAAAATCAGACTTTTGTGGACCCTAATGGTAGTATCAAAAAGACACAGGGGACACTGAGACGAATGAACCGAAAGCAGTATATAGACTGTACCATTTTTAACTGGGATTAGGTTATTTTGCTCCAAACCAAAAATACACGCCCTCAGACAAATTGTAGAATATGTTTTTATAATAGCTTAAAAATTCTAAGTAATGGCTTTAAGATTCTTGTTTGTGTGTAAAATGAACGTATTGATGTAAAGACTAATTCAGTGGGACAGTGGAAAAACATGTTGCAACCCATGTGGTCATGAGAACAAACATTACTAGGCTCAGCCTTCAGGATGGCTACTGAAAGGTCTGTCAGCAGTCTGAGTCTTAGTCATCTGCCTTGCCCCACAGGTGAGAGAGGTGGTCCAACCACCAAAACCAGCTCACTCCAGTGTAATCGCCAGACCCGTGAGAAAAGCTCCTCCCACAACAATCCAGGATATTAGAATGTTTCCAGAGGTCATCCCAGTCCAGGAGGTCATTCCTGAAGAGAGTGCAGAAGAAGAGTCCAGCGCTCAGCAATCAGAGGAAAAAGGTTAGATTCCTGATGCACATTGAGCTTGCTAATGAGTGCACACACACACAAACAGTCACCAGGGAAAAATAAACCGCTGCTCAGTATTGCCCTGGATCACCTTAGATCCCAGAGGCAGACACTACAGGTAGTGGACTTGATCCAACAGAGGACCTGTAGCGTCCTGTTGTTAAAGCTGACTAAACATCAGTGCCTCAGGCAGCTGCCAAAAGGTTGACGGGTGGTGCAGATGGTTTGATGTCAGCGTAGGGGAATCACAGGAGTGATGTAATGTGCAACCAGGTCACTGAATGCTCCAACCGATGAGTATTCATCCCACTGGCCGTGTATGATTGGCCATGAATAAATTAACCTGCTCTGTTACAACATGGTGTGATGGTGCGTTGTTGAATCAGCGCAGCACATTGTGTGTCTCCAAACTGGATGTTGTACCCAACAACTGTATTGTGTGGTTGCATTGTGTTCCAGCATTTAGCTCATTTGTTATTATGACCTGATCACACATTCATCTGTTACCAGCCACCTCCCACAGGGTGAACTTTTGGATGAGGTGCCTTGTCTGCTTCATTCATTGCACATCTTTAAAATTTCTGGGTTTGAATACCAAGACAGCACCACAGTCTGTACTGCTCAGACCTGCCTTCCTGGTATCCACAATCATGCTGTCAGTAATTTTGCTGCTTTAAATTTGGTAGTTTGAGGTAATTCACTCACAAGCAGAGCAAGTGTGGAAATGCTGTTGCTGTTGCAAGAAGAAGTTTATGCAGTGACACATATACAAATGATATGGGAAGATGATTTCTCTGCAGAAACGCATTTTTCTGTATTTATATGTATATATTCTGCATAAAGTATTTTTCTGGTCACTAAGTAAACCATCAGTTTTATCTTTTAATCTTAACTAGACTCAGCATTCAAAAAAGTATTTTATGTTCAGACTTATTTTTGAAAATTATAATAGAAATCTTCTGTAGCCATTGTAGAAGTGGTTATCTCTTGCATGACATTCTCTGTAGGAAATGTGAATATCGTTTTAAACACAACTTGCACATACCTTAAACTGAATGTGGTTTCATTTTCAAAGGTGATGAAGACTTTCAGAGCGCTGCTTACGGCTCACCTACAGTTTCATCTCCCCGGCAACCTGGAAGTCTCCGCCACATCGACAGCAATGCTGCGACCCTGACTGAGGCCTCGTCCTCTGCAGGTTCTCTGGACATCAAGACTCCCGGCTGGTCACCTGAACGACGATCCCCTCTCCTGATTGGTTCCCCAGAGAAAAAAACATCAATGCCCGGAGAGTCTAGCACTACACTGTACTTCAGCGCGGATGCACAGTCTCCCTCCAGTGGAAGCTATCTCGGCTGGGGCTCCGAGTTGTCACCCATCTCCAGCTACAGAAGTCCTTACCGCATCAGGGAGGCTCGCTTCGTCACATCCACCCCGCTACTTGAGGCTCGAGCTGGGGCTGAAAGTCCAGTCCTGACCCCTGTCATTGTCACCCCTGCCACTCCAGGTACAACACCAGGCCCTACCCCTGGTGGGACCCCCAGTGCTTCGACCCCTGCCGCTTCAACACCTGCAGCTTCAAGTCCTGCCGCTTCAACACCTGCAGATTCGACTCCTGCTGCTTCAACACCTGCAGCTTCGACTCCTGGTGCTTCAACTCCTGGTGCTACTGAGCCCAGTACTCCAATCATTCCACTCACTCCAGTCATCTCCCACGCTCGAAAACAGATTGTCCAGTTTGTGGACAGTAGAGAGAGGGCAGTGTAAAGAGGATGGGGGTAAAGGGGAGGGGAACATCTGGGTGGGGAATGATGTATTTTTCAGTTTAGCAGTTAAAGATGTACATGACTTCATGCATTAACTAACTGGGGAAAGGCTTGGTGGGGAGTAGGGGGGGTTTTCAGCTCAGTTCTTGAATCAGTTGTTGAAAGGATATGCAGTATAAATTATTATTTACGTTTTTTCCCCTGACATGCAGATACAAGGTTTAAATTTGCAGAGAGTGTTGGTGGTTGGTTGGCACAGTGGTGCCACAGTGGAAAAAACATGCTTCCTAATACCAGTACCTCTGGCTTGTTCCAACTAACACAATTAGCAGTAATTGTTTATGTGTGGGAAGTCAGTGATGGACCAGGTCCTTGTTGCTGTACTAGCAACTCCTGGTTTTAATGGAGTGCTCGCATGGAGGAAGGTGGGATAGTATGACCCTCCTCACATGTTACAGCGAAGCTCCTTGTTAGCAGGTGAAAAGGAAGCATCTGGCAAATCCATGTGTATCAGAGACACGTGTGGCCAACTACTTCCTTAGAAGATAGCAGTGACAAAGACGGCTTGACAAGGGAATCAGTTAGAAATTGGGGAGGGGAGAAATGAGAGCAAGGACTTATAATTTGTGTATTATTTCAGTTCAGTAAAAACCAGTTGATGAAAAAAATTCACTATGGACACTACGGATAAGTGTTTACAGAAGATTGGATTTGGGTTACTCATCAAAAGAATACACTGATAAAAATTCACAGGTGCTAATGAAGGGAGGGTATCTCTTTCTTCATTTAGATAAACCCCTATGCTTACGATTTCTGATCATCTGAAACTAACCACAGAAAAACTAATGCAGTTAAGTCTTAGGTCTAAAAGCTTATTCAGGCAGTGTAGTCAGCTGGTAAAGAAATTATCACAATTATAATGATATTGGAATTATAAACAATCATGTTAATCAAGGCAAAGTTACTGAAGTGCTAGTTGGATCTCAGCAAATATTTGTTTTAAATGAACCAGGTAATTAAAGCAGTTTACAATAAACATCAAACGTTGTCTGCTGGTGCAGGATCTCTTAAAGAAACACCACTCACCAATATCTCTTTTTTTAAATCAGTTAAACTAGTCTGATACAATGAAACATATGATTTGTCAAGAACTATATGATTAATGTATAATAAATGCAAATCCAGGCGCACATTCAAAGTCACTGATGTTATTATGCATGCAAATGCTTATTATGATTTTTACAAAACAGTACAGTACGAGCTCGGTGTTTACACACATTACTGTCACACACAAGGAGACAGAATCATTTCAGTCTGTAGAGCAGTAAAATCTGTAAACTGATGTGTTTGTCTTTATATTCACAAGGCCATCAGACAAAAGACAAAGAAAAGATTGAGGGAAATTTCTGTGCTTTCCTTTGCGAAACAGCAATAATTTCAGTCAGTCAGCACTTTACAGCAGAGAAGTTTATTGTTAGCCAACAGAGTGGTCGTGACATTATCTTCTGTAAGTGACGCTACTATTATAATGCAGGAATCAATGGGGATGTGATAAAGGAAATTAAGCAATATGAAACATTAGATGAGTTTTAGTCATTGTTTCCATTATTACAGTATATGCATTCAGTTTTACTCTTTTAGTAATTCTATCAGTTTGCTGATGACTTGTTTTTGTCTTTTAGTGATTGGATATTCGATATCAGACTAATCTTTTATTTGTTTGTTTTGAGTGTATGAACTGCAGAAATGTTCTATCTCTAAATAAATATATTATATTATAATATTATATATTTATATTATATAATAGAGTTTAAACAACTTACCTCCTATATTTTCAATATTCCAATATTTTTTCAGAGTGATTGCAATCAAGGGACAAAATGAACTGTTCATTTTAGCGACAAAGAAAGAAGACCTTAAACATTTCTGCAGGACATTATGATTGTGAGGTAGCTTTTATGAACACCTTTGACAATCACATTTTGTTTTAGTTTTTTGTTTTAGTATGAAACATGATAAGATATAATGCATGATCACAGCAGATGTTTATGTTAATGACAATGACAGCAAACCTGTATGTGCTGTGATGGACACATGAGGTTTTTTGCAAGCTAACGCCCCAAATTTAAGAAAAAAAAAAATCAGTATTTTACATCACTGCTTACTTATTTGTCGATAAAATTGTTTTGCTGCATGTCCTGAACAATTCACATTGTTTCGGATTGTTGGCATCTTCTTGGTTCACATTACTTTGACTAACGATCACAACAAACAAACAAGTTGTTGTCAGTGTAGCTTCAAGGCACAGGAGGAAACAATGTACTTGTCTTGTGAAGAATGCAAGTACTTGTAGAGATTATACCTAAAATCATGTTGCGTTTTTTTGTATCGGCAATGTGGCTTATTTTCCTTCCTTCAGAGGGAAATGACACCAAAAATTCCTTTTTTTTTGTTTAAAATGAGAGGAACTACTTCCACAGATGTAGACAATCCATCACTGTAAACATGACGCCTGATGTTCATGTTGTCAAAATGTATTTGTTCTTCAGTTGTGCCACAGTTAAGTATTTTCACATTAGTGCGCATGTAACAGTAAACTCTTCTGACACCAACAGGAACAAATGAAAATGTCCACTAGACAATAATATTTCACAGAACTTTACTGTCACATTCATGTGTTTTTTAATATTTATACCTCTTTGTTAGCTTAGCTTTGTTGATTTAAAGCATGATGTGACACCAGATAAAGTTAAACTAGTTTGCAAACCAATTACAGCATTTATTGAATGACTGTAAGAAATATAAACAGACAAAAATAAAGAGGTCTTAATCACATTAGTGTTCTCCACTCACAAACGATGGGTACTGGGCTTTACTCTTTCCTCTCTTTCACCTGTCCTTCCTACCTCAGATAAACAGAATCCCCTTGTGACAAATTGGATGATCTGTTTTTCTCATTATTATTTTCCTTTTACTGTTATTGTTAATGTTTTACACAGTGAAAAATTAAATTACTCACTGTGGGACTAAAAAACACTCTGAAAAACATTAAAGCATTTTTAATAATGTAGCTACCCGACGGACGGAAACTGAGGAAAGGGCTGAAGTTCAGAGTACACATGTTACATGAAGGGAAATTTAGGAAATAATGTGCTGCTGTGAGTTTGTTCAATGACAATATTATGTCATATTATGAATGTTATTTATTTTAATATGTAAAATTTCACTGTAGTCATAGAAAGTGATATTTAACAGTCTTCCACGTATATTTGTTGTTCCGCTCTGTTTTACTCTTTCTTTTAAACAAAATATGAACTATATATATCTATAATATATCTATAATGAGCAGTTAAATGGTTGAGCTGCTTATATTTGAAGATGATGATGGAATGAAAGTATATGGAGACACATGCTTTTGGCAGAATTAGCTTATCAAACTGTATCCTTGCTGATTGATGAAGGAGTCACTGCATGTTACTTGTTCATACAGCCAGACAGAGAAATGTATCTATTCCCGTAGAAAAAGAAAGCACCTACTGTTACGACTCACGCACACATTATGGTAGACAATGCACATGCAGGAATGTATGTGTACGCAACAGCAATAAGCCAGCTAATGAAATGTATCTTATTGCACTATTGAAAAAAAAAAAAAAGTACGCAAACGCTTTAGACTGCAATCATGCCTTGGCTCGATCATCATGAATCAGCAGCGCTTTGCCTTGTAGACGACAGTTTTAGCTGCCATGCTTGCCTCATATACGTGTATTGCCTTATATTAGTACAGTACGCTTTGCTTTGTCTACCTGACGTGTATTATATTTGCTTGTGTATCTAATTTGACTAATTTTACTAATTTGAAATTTGACTATATATGTTTTTTTGTTTAATTTGGACATATTAATTGTTTTGAGATGTGTTTGACAGCTACGGTTCAGTATTTCAAGGTTTTGTGCTGAAGTTTCACATGTGAAGTTGTTTAAAGGCAGTATAGTTTTCACTGATAAACCTGAATTTGTTTGCTGATTGAGTGTAACGTCACCTAATCATCGGACGGCCTCCATTTATCGACATGCATCACCTCTTCTGTACAAGGATGTCCACAGAGAAGCTGTGGTTGGTGAGTCATTAACTGTGCTATTGATGTGACAAAATAAAGTCATTAGTCATGATCAAGAGTCCGATGTGTTGTATTTTATGAACTTTGATTCATTTAATGTCTGACATTTTGAACTCATTATGGGCTTTTACACAGGAACTTGGACTAGTCTTAGTCTTTGGTGTAAATGATACTGTAAATAATACATTTTAAACTCAGTTAAGTCTTAGATATCCTTTAGAATTACAGTATACCATACAACATAATAAAAATATAACGCATAACAGCAGCTCTAGTACTCATGTCATAATGCAATGAACATATGACATATTACATGGTGTCAGGGTTGATGCTTGGTGATTAAACACATTGTTCTTTTATTTGTTCTTAAAGCTCTGGACTGCCAACAGGTTACATCTCTGAACTGCTCATCCCCTCCAGACCCCTCAGATCTGCTGACCAATCACTGCTCTCCATTCCACGCACCCAGTTAAAAACAAAAAGTGATCGAGCGTTCTCAGCTGTCGGCCCTGAATTGTGGAATAGTTTGCCGCTAACGATTACAGTGCTGTTTGTGTTGAGATTTTATCTGATTTTTTAAATCTCATTTATGTCTGTGTTGTTATTCTGATCCTGTGTTTTTTTGTTTTATTGTAATCATCAATCACATAATCCTATAATTTAATCCCCCTGTAAAGCACTTTGGACAACATCTGTTGTTTTTAAATGTGCTCCATAAATATATTGACTTGATGTTGATTTATGATTATGCATAATGTAAGAATATCAGTGGAAATAAAGATATAAAAACATGAATTAGAAATTAGAAATTAAGTAATTGTCAAACATTGAACCTGCAGTTTTTGGGGCCCTGCAGTCTTTTGTAATCATTAAACTAAAAAATGACATAATTATGTCTATAAGGTGGTCAAATGACCCAGCATGCAGTGACACAACCCCAGACTGTTGCTACTGAGGATCCGTTCTTCAATAATATATTAATAGAAAAAAAGATGATTACGTCTGTTGAAAGCAGAATGTGATCTTGGTCAGTCTGTCTGGTTTAATAAAAAAGTGCTTTTGGTCACACTTTGAAATTTAGGCTCTGCTCTTACACAATTTGCTTGGTAAAATAATGATTGAACATGATGTGCTGTGCTGTGGTTACAATATTTTTCCTATCTCATCACTTTGAAAGTCAGATGACAGGCTGATTAAAGGAAGAGAAAGTAACTCAACTTCTCTGTGGTCAATGATCCAGAGCATGACAGTGACACAGCCAAAAAAAGGCTCAAAGTCAACATCAATTCAAAATCATGAGACACTTCTCAAACAAATGAAACTATTACTGAGTGCATCTCTCTTATATCTCAAAACATACTGTGTTTTAGTCCATGTAAGTATCTTAGAAGCATCTTAATCAACAAGAAAACATTATAACAGAATAATTACATCAACATAGATGTTAATGTTGTAGTTATTACACCACTAAATGCACAGACGATTAGGGTATACTGTATGTTTGATTGTCTCTCATAAAGTAATCTCTTATCCAATTACCTTTCTTCAACTTTTCCAAAAGGACATTTTAAGTTCGAAGAATAGCCTTTAACCACAACTTCTAACCACTCAAATAAGAACAAGTGACCTTCAGACCTGTGTTTGTTAAACATTATAGCACAGAAACTAATAAGATTTTAAATTGACAGTAAAAAGTATTCATAACTAGGATGTGATAATGACTGTTGGGATTTGGTGTCACTATTAACAAAGATGGACTAACTAAGCAGGCCTACCAGGACCAAAGGGTCCTCTAAGCCAGAACATCTTTTTGGATTGACTGTTACTGTCATTTCTCTCAAAACTCACCTTTTTAAAGTCACTTTTAACTCATGCTCAGCTCTTAGTCCAATACTTTTAAATGAGACTATGTCTTTTTTGTCTTTTATTCTCTTTTACTGCATTTGTTTTCTTCTGTTAACACTGTATCTTCCCTGCTACTCTGTTGTTGCTGCTGTTGTGTGTAACTTATTTTAGCCAATTCATTTATCAGTGTAAAGCGTATTTGAGTGCCTTTAACCTCTTACTAGGCACCACCATTTTAATAAAAAGGTTACTGTCCATAACCCAAGTGTCCCATGGGTGGGACAGTGTCGTCTAACAGGTTTAAAGCGCTGTATAAATAAAATATTTCTCATTGGAAAGGCAAAGAGCTCAATCATGATCATGTTGTTGTTTTTGTTTTGTGTTTGCCTATAAAAAGTCCAATCTGACCTTTCTTTTATATATTATTATTTTATATATTTTATTTCCTTCATAATACAGCTGGTTGATAGAAGGGTACTATTACATTATATATTAACCATTTTTCCAAACCATTCTGCTATTATTATTATTATTATTATTATTATTATTATTATTATTATTATTATTATTATTATTATTATTATTATTATTAAAGTTTTACTAATTTTGACACTGCAATCAAAGTAAAGTGGTGAGATTTAGCACCTCCTACAGGTCAGATTGAAGTATTGCATCTCGACAATATAACATGAAAACAGTCTGTTTTTTCCAGTTATATATCCAGATTATTGTTCTTTGAACATGCCTACATGTACTAACACCTGCACGGTGGTCACACCACAACAGCCGCAGAACAGAATGAAAAAAGGAAGAGTGAAGTATCAGTTTGATGATCGATGATCACATGAGCTGCATTCATGTGACTGTTTCACGTGGTTTCAGGGATAAATGGAAGAGTAGGAGGGCTCTACTCACAATCAGTTTTGTTCAGTCCTGTGACAGTTGAAGAGGGGGGAACCTGGAGCTGAAAATTTGATTAAGTTCACACCAACAGCTGACAAACTAGCTACAGGTAACTAACTCATTTTGTTGTTTTTGTTTGTTCGAGAACGCGCAGCTTTATGCTCCGAAT
The DNA here is from genome assembly GCF_963924715.1 of Thunnus thynnus. NCBI lineage: Eukaryota > Metazoa > Chordata > Actinopteri > Scombriformes > Scombridae > Thunnus > Thunnus thynnus. Next base: position 24,432,991 of record NC_089517.1, on the reverse strand, counting down.
GTCAGCCGTTTGTTGTCATGTTTACCCGGTGACTTAACTGTTAGCCGTTAACGTTAGCCAACGTTAAATCTGTTACTTTTCTAGTAAAATCAACAGAGTCAACCGCATGATCAGTTAATGTTTTGGACTGATATCGCCTCATTTTATGCAAAGAGCAACTTACGTCGCTCGACACTTTTGATAAGTGTCGCTCGACAGAAATGACATATTTTCGACAGAAAAAGTGTCGCTCGACACTTCGCCTTCATGTCGCGCACCTGGAGCATGGATGACCTGGAGAGTTTTGTTACGTCGTATTTTGTCGCTTAATGTATATCTCAAATTGTGGTCGTTGTTTTTGTTTCTTTGTTTCTTTGTGTGTGTGTCTGACCCAGTTTAGCTTCATCGCGCTCAGACGTGCTACAATAAAGGCGTAGGCAGCAGGTGGAGGTCACATACAGACACCAAACACCTGTTTTTAATGAACTTTGACACTTTGATGTGATAAATGAAATCTGGTGTTGGCAGCATCTTAGTTAAATGCACTGAAATGAATTTAATAAGATAAGTTTACATGAACATCACACATGATACTGAACATTCATGCACAATGAAAGTGAAAGCAGGGTTTATGAGAGCTTGAGGGAGCCATCAGCTTCATAACCAAACAAAAGAGAGGTGTTGAGACTCGTTTTCGTTTCCGTTATAAACATGTCTGTGACACAATAGCAGGTCAGAGGAGATGGTGAAGTAAACCTGACTGAACTGAGAGTCGACTAATGCAACCTTATCATTAATAACTACATAGTTTCCACTCTAGAAATGTTCCCACCAATGCAAGTTGTCACATTTGCAACACACAACAGGACATTTCAAACACAAGGACAACACTTTATTGTCAATTAAGTCTCTATAAGGCCTCAGATCTTTCCCAGCAGGCCCTCAGCATTGTGACAAGGAATGAGGAAATCAGTTAATCTATCAGTAGACAAACAGAGCAAACCAACCAGATTTATAGGGTAGTATTACATGCTTATCAGACTGTGTGTCACCTTGTTGATATGTGCAGCCAACATGTGGAAGAACATTATAT
>NC_089517.1:24084419-24129419 GCF_963924715.1 Thunnus thynnus | reverse complement strand
GGCAACTTGTGGGCGTCCTCACATACAGTATTCGGCGGCTCAGTCACAGACAATAGAAAACAGGATATAAAGAAGATTTTACAGAATGCAAAAACAACGGCTAATGCTATAGAAATGTCATTAAAGATCATATTTAGCTATTGGGCAATATGTCAAGTGTTGAGTCTGTGAATATGTGAATGCAAGATATCATAAATAAAGAAGAAATAATAATAATAATCATCCTCTATATCAGTGTGTTCTCAGATGAATGGGAGGATTACAGAGAGAGGAAGGATGAGAGAGGGAGGAGAAACCAGACATATCTTCATACATTATCGTATATAAATAAACATATCTGTCAGCACCAAAAGATGCAAACACACACACACCAAAAAAGGAAGAGAGTTTGCTTTCAGGCTCCACTGGTGATACTAAATTTGAATCTGTTCCCTTTTTCCTCTACTGCTCAAGTGATCTCTCTTCTTTTTGTCTAAATGCCCTTAAAAGCAATATTGTGTTTTAAAAAAGCTTGTTGTCTTCATCTCTCTCTCTCTCGGTCTCTCTCTCTCTCTCTCCACTTTTCCAGGATGAGTTTGACAAGCTGCGTCCTCTGTGTTACACCAGTGCAGATGTGTTCCTGCTGTGCTTCAGCGTCGTTAGCCCTGCGTCCTTCCAAAACGTTCCTGAGAAGTGGGTCCCAGAGATCCGGAAACACGTCCCCTTTGCTCCGCTGGTCCTGGTCGGGACGCAGTGTGACCTCCGAGAAGATGTCAAGGTGTGGTCAATGTGCTCTGTGTAGCATGTTAACATACATAAATCAGTACTGCTATATTTCTGAGATATTATTATATATACTGTATATTGAGACCTCCAGTTACCTGCAGCCTTTTCAGAGTTGCCAGAAATCAGAGGGTTTGCCATAAGACTCAAAGGAAACTGCTTGACTGTACAACAAAAGAGGAGAGATGTTCTTCCAGCACAAACAGGAGAAAACTTACAGAGTTTCTTTCAGTGTTTGATGTGAAAGAATTTAAGGCCAAATTATACAAACTCTCCCAAAATGTTATTGTGATGAGAAACAGATAAAAAACACATGCATGAATCAACATTAAAGGGGGAGGAGGGATGAACGTCTACATCCTCGTACAATGGGAGACTAAATGCTTTATGAGAAATGTCTTAAGTTTGACAAACAAGACAAAATCACTTAAATAGAGGTTACAAGGTCTGAACGGCTATTATACTAATGTATGACATTATTCTGACAACAGGTCTTTTCACAGCAAACATTTTGACTTGTCGCAGCAGGAAAAAGCACAGGTGTTACTAATAAAATTTAACAATGGCTCAGTTCTATTCAAGTATCAACATACAGTGTAAATCAAACTTAAGTGATGACAGCGAACACAATACCAGGACCCTGAAGCTGAAGCAACTAAATGGAATTCAGCCCTCCTTAAATGTGTTATTTACTATTTATTCTACTTATATTTACTATTTATTATAGAGCTTTTCCTACTGGGACATGATACAATGTCTTATTGTGAAAAAGGTATTTTTAATTACAGTACATTTCCAGTTCAACCTAGTTTATATAGCACTTTAAATACAAGATAGTCAGTCCAAGTAAAAAGTGGAAAAAATGAAAGCCACACTATATAATGTCATATCAGGGTTGTCAGACATCTGTCAGTTCTCAAAGATATTATCAGTGTTTAACGTTGTGGAAAATATACAGTTAGCAGTTTTAGAGTAAATGATATTGATGCTCTGAGCTCTCACCGCCTCACTGAGTTGGATCTTTCTTACTATGTTGATGTCCAGTACCTCAGTTAAGCTAATACTCACATGTAAATCTTTTGTAATCTGGACAAATTTAACAATTCCAGCTTTTCATGAATTGCAATTAAAAGATTGTTTGTACAAAAATATCAATATTTAAACACTTTTAGGACGTTTCATAAGGTTTTTGTTGTGTATATGACTCAGTCCAATAATTGATGCAAGGAAATTTCAGCTGTTAAGAGGTTGAAGCAAATTATAAGATTTTGACTTTGCAGGATTCTGGCCAAATTTCTTAAAAATAACATCATCATCATTTATGATAAAACATCACAGGTGCATCTTTCCTGTGTTTCTTTAACTAATACTTAATTATTTTACTTATTCCAGAGAAGTGATCAAAGACAGTAGGTAACAAAGTGTCGTCTCCTCTCTTTAGGTTCTCATTGACCTGGCCAAGTACCGAGAGCGACCTGTGGACCCAGCGGACGCAAGGGACTGTGCGGTGGAGATTGGGGCTGTGGCTTACATGGAGTGCTCTTCCCTGACCCAAAAAAATCTGAAAGAAGTGTTTGACACGGCCATACTGGCCAGCCTGCAGAACCACAGCTCCCATAAGCCCCCAAGAGGGAAACAGAAACGTCGAAAAAAGCAAAGGCAGACACCTGACAAGATGAAGAGTTTATCCAAGTCATGGTGGAAAAGGTACTGCTGTGTGGCCTAAAGCAGACCTGCGATGGGTTTGGGTCTAAGACTCTGATCCTCTGCTGATTTTCTCCTGGTCTTCATTCAGCCTGGACTCTCTCTGGTTTTTCTTAAATGGAGCCTGATGTTGAGCAGGACCTCGACTGGAGGGTGGATGGGAAGCGAAGTAAGACTGTCGTGGATCTAAAATGTTTCAGTTTTTCTTTTTCTTTGGGGAGCGACGTGAGTCTCATCATGGATCAGATTCACCATACTGAGTCCAGCCTGGTTCTGCTCTGGTTCAACCTGCTCTGAAAACACAGCAGCACCGCTGTGTCATAGAATAAACCAGGTTGTTCTTTTAACATTTGGTCCTATTTGTAACCCATTGAACCCACTGCAGGAGGTCACTGTGTCACCCGGAATTAAGCTGGTATTAACTGGGACTTCTTTTGGACTAGCAGAACGATCTCTTCAAGTCATGGTGGAAGTGATAATGTTTTTTTAATGATTAAACTGGTCCACATTTGAACAGGAACAGAAACTTCTCATCTGTGTTTAACACATGAGTTGGATTTGTGTTTAGTCTGCTGTTCTGGTAAAAATCTTCCCTGTTTGTTAGGGATTTATGTAGCCTTGTTACAAAATGTAGCCTAGAAGGGAACTGCACCGTCTACAGACTACACTTGTTGTGACCTAATGAAACTGCATCTAAATTTACTCCTTTTTATAACTTGTTTCTAACTTTAGTTGAGTGTCTAATAGTCACGATTAGAGAGAACTGCTGACTGAAATAGTATAATAACTCTCTGACCAAACTGTGTCTTTATTTACACACCAACAGGAGAACGCATTTTGAATTTTGCGACCTAAACCAATTTGTTTCATCACCGGACATAAATATAGTCGGAACTTAGTCAACAAAGAGCTCATTTTTCATAAACAGCTAATAATTATATCCTGTCATTTTAGTCTGGATTTGTACTAGATACAGGATTAGATCTGGCGTGATTGTGAGTGTGGTTTTCATCATGTTCTGCCACAGTTTAGCCCAGACTGAAGCCAAGATAAGTTTAATGAGGCTCAGGCTTTGGTTATCCTCATATCAAATCTTGACTGGAACAGTTAATGCCAGTGTCTTTTTCCTCACAAGGATAATACGACACTGTTAAAATGTTCTTACTTTGGCAAAATGTCCAAAATCATTGGAAAATGAAACCTTCGAGCAGTATATGTTGAGCATCCAAGTGATAAAAATCCCAGCATTGTTCTGTTAGAACAAGTTTTCTCAAGAAGACGCAAACTGTATCGAGTCAGTGACCTACTTCAGGTTTTCATTGCTGGTAGTTTATCATCCTCATATGTCTTGTATGAACAGCTACAGTTTATGAGGTATTAATGTGGTTTGGTTAAATATAAATCTTTGTTCTGTGGTGGTGGATTGTTGGCACTTGATCTTAATTGGGAAGGAACATTTTGTTATTTTAATGTTTTGGTTTTTCTTCCCTCTTCATCACAATCATACTGTGTGCTTAAAGTAGTTTAAGATCAACTTATTCCACAAGCCACAACATTCTCAGTAGCCAAGTGACTATTGTTGAGGCTTATTTCCACACGCAACTGAGGACTAAAACAAAGAAAAACAAGGATATTCATGTAAACTGTTCAACCAGGAACATACGTCTGCAGGCACAAGTTGCAACGCTGGCAAAACCTTTACTGGTTTCAGATATTTTTGTGCTTGATGTGTGTTTGATTTATCTTTCCAGACACTTAAACAGCCTTAAGTGTGAGCACTTAACAGAATTAGATCAACCAAAGTGCTCCTTCATTTGTTTAAATTCACAAAATGGACTCTGTTTGTGAAGGTTTGCAAAATGATTTAGAGCAAACCGAAAAACAAACAAAGATGAGGTTTTTTTTTCTTAGCTTTTCAATGAAATTGTGTATCTAATACTGTGAAATTTGATTTATGTACATATTCAGTGAAATATTTTCTTAGTAGTTATGAACCACAGTTTGATTCGTCAGGTTTGTTGCTTTGCATTTGTTCCCTTTATCAAAAAATACGATCCTCTGCTTTATTAGAGTGGTAACATTGTTCATTTCTACCACTCTACATCCATACTGCTTTAACACCAGAGAGACATCATTGTCCATCCTATATCTACTGCTGCCGCCTCTCAAACAGATTCAGCTTTAAAGCAGAAATAAAGAGGCACACTGAAACACAAAACGTGTGGCTCTCACTCAGCTGCCGCACCTTCCTTTGTACATTGTAGTTACTGAACCAAGAACAAAAACACAATAATTTGTATGTTATTTCTCTACGGTGCCTACATCTGAATGGGTCTTTGTGTCAGAGTCACAGCAGCAGAAGTGAAAAAGGGTGCAACCGGTTTGCAGTCTGTAATGGATTCAAAGCAGCTCTGCCATGGTTTACTGCATGTGCAACATAATTAGTCGTATTGATCCGACATAAACACTAGAGGGATTGTTTCTGGTTATATTCCTGAAAAAAAAATCAAGGATAACCACGCTAAGGTTAAAGGATGAGGGACATCTGAACTTCGAAAGGAGCTGTAAACCCAGAGCTGACAGGACTCTCAGGATTTGGGTGAAAACTGTCCTCAAGAACTAAAAAAAAACAATTATTTCAAGCGTGTGGTTCAAAGTCAGTTCTCCTCTGGTGTGAAATAGAGCAAGCTGTTGATGTCCCTTCAAATTCAGTGGATTATAATTCATTGAAAGTTTGAACTGTACTGTGAAGTACATTTGGTGGATAAGAAATACTTCTTTTTTTTTGTAACTTTTAAGTTTATTCTAGCAAACTAAAAATTAAATAAAGACATTCACAGTTTTGGAATCCATCCTGTGTTTTCTTTAAAGTTAATGCAAACTAAAAGAAACTGCTCTATCATTAAGGAGGGATTGTATAATTATATCAATTAGTTATACACCCTCTTTAAAATTTTACCATTATGTTTAAAAGTCACCTAAAGCTTGATATTGGCACTAAAATTTGGTTTGTACGAGACCGAACAAACAAAAATGTCCTTGTTTAACACAAACTGATCGTCTGATGTCAGTTTCTACAATAAGACGTAGACTAATATGAGTATTTTGGTGTTTTCTCAGCCAAATCTAAAGACTTCATTAAAATAATATATCTCATCTTGTTATGTTGAGTTTAGGCCTCCGTGTAAAGTCTAGTTTGAAGACTGGCTGTTACTGGAGCTGTTTGGTAGTTTTCTGCTAAAGATGTTACAACTGCGAGTGAATGGGTTCACTGTGTCGATCTTTAACTCATGATAGTAAAAGCATTGTTTCTTCCGGGGGGAAAAGGCATAGTAAGTTGCTTGTCTTGCCGTTTGTGTGCAGTCTCGGCTGATGGTGGATTTAAGTAGGCTAAAGGTCACGCGGACCCTTATGATAGCTGGCATTTCCTCCGTCAGGTTTAATCAGTCTTCCCTACTTACATTCATGATTTATAGACAGCGTAGCGAGTTTCTCAGCACGCAGCAGGATGTGATCCGTGCCTGCAGTCATACTGAAAAAATATAAATCTGTGTTCATTTATTCCTGCTTAGATACATGAATAATAACATGAATGCTGTCTTTGTATGTTGCCGTTCAATCAATCAAACAAACAAATTGTATCTTGTTTCTGAGAGGCTTGTGTTTGTTTTGATTCTCTCCTCTTTATCTGTCCTGTGACACCTGATAAGTTAAACTTTAATCTTAACATGTTTTAACGTCTTTGTGGCTGCCGGTTGATCGGCAGTAGTGTATGTCCTGTATGATGATGTATGACTTTGTAACGTAGAACAGACGGGTCTCTGAAAGTGAACTAAAGTCAGTCAGAGAAGAGACGTTTTGGTAACTGTAGATGGAGTCCTGTGTGGTAAAGTTGGTGTTTTTGCTGAAGGTCAGACAGAAATGTTGTTGCTTTGTGTAAAGACTGAAAGTAAAATTGGATTTGCCGCTAAAGGACGGGTTCACAATACTTCAAGTCTGTCTTAAAACAACAGTCAGATGCCTTAAATGAACATTGAAAGACGTTTTCTTGATGTAATCATTCCTCCTGTTCATACTGACCGCTAGAAGATCTTCTCCAAATGTGCTTATAATGTAAGTGATGGGGGACAAATTTCACAGCCCTCGTTTTGAACTAAAATGTATTTAAAGGTTTATCTGAAGATAATAAGATGACTCAGTTGTCTCAGTTAATCGAATAAAGTGGGTATCTTTTTAGCAAAAAATTCCCTTTTTGTACCTCGACAGTGTTTTCCTGTTGAGCTTCGACTTCATTTGACTAATTTGTACGGCTGAAGCTTCACATTAGATTTAAATAAACTTTTAAATGTATTTTTCTCAAAACGAGGACTGTGGATTTTGTCCCCCATCACTAGCATTGAAAGCACATTATTGAGGGATCTTCTGATGGTCAGTATGAACAGGAGGAATGATTACAGCAAGAAAAACATGTTTCAATGTTCATCTGGGCGCCTGACTGTTGTTTTAGGACAGACTTGACAAATCATGAACCCATCCTTTAAGAAATTCACTGGTGGCTTGTGTGAGTATGACATTTGAAAAATACATACATGGTAACGGCAATAATGGCTTCAGTTATTGTGATTAATGTGGTGTTGAAAAGGGCTTTCACAATACCAAACATGTATTGAATCATAGACAGCTGTACTGCTGATTATCTGTACTGATCACACTGTATCACTCTATATCATTTGTTCCACATATGTACTGTAAATGTGTCAGATGTCATGGACCTGATTCCTTCTCACATGTGCAATTTGCCGCAGCGTTGTTGGAAGGAAAGTAAAGACGGACAACAATCCAGATCCAGTCTGAGTCGGGGTTATAAAATACAGCTGCTTCTGTATGTGAACGGCCTCTGTGGACTTTACTGGGCACTACATTCCCACACAGGCCTGATTGTTGATTGCACAATAATATCCCATCAAGCCCAGTGAGTTTAAACAAAACAAAAGACAAGCCAGGGGAAATGTGGGACATTCTTGAGATTGAATTGTTTTATTGAGGTTGATACCCCCTAAAGCACACCTGAGCTCATTCACATGGGACACCAGCTGAGAACTTTGCTTAGAGGAAACCAACCCGCTCCTCCTGTGTCAAACATCGCAGTGTTTTCATTATTCCTGCATGTAAAAACATTGTAACAGATAGTACGTGGCTGCGATCCGCTCACACTGACAGTTTAACTGTCAGTCAAAAGAGGATGTGTTTGTACAGAAGTTTTATACCCTGAGAAATAAAGAATATTTGCTATAAAACCTGCTGTGTTTTGTTGATTTTGAGGCTCAGTGCCCGGCAGTGGGATGGGGAATGTGTGTGTGTTTAAATATAACTCCTGGACGTGTGTGACCTCTCACCTCTGCCACGTCAAGAGAGCCTGCAGGCTGTAAATAAGACTTTGTTGCATTCATCGTATTTGTTTATTTCTGTGTCCGTTCATCAACACGATTTCACTGAATTTCACCAGGGAATTAGGCTCTAAATAACAGACAGTAACATGACGCAGATGCTGCAGGGCCCCTTGACAACGCATCGTTTGTGTGGTTGCCTGATTGAACATGTTTCTTCGTGTTGTTGTGGCTGAAATAATGTTTTGGATTTGCACCGTGTGCTTTGTGATAACCGAGTGCATCAACCACTATGTGCTCAGCTGATGCACATCAGGAGAGAAGGGGGTGAGATGTGGGCGATGTTTGGGGGCATAGACACACACACACACACACACACACACACACACACACACACAAAACAAGACAAGTCACACACACAGACGCCCACAGACAGTCATCCAACTTCAGGCGGGATCAGTGTAAACAGACTCGCTGCTTCCAGGCCCTCATGGTTATGCAACGGCTTTATTTTTATTTTGGCTGTCATGTGACAGTTAGTTAGTTGCTTGTCTCTGTTCTTAGAGGCAGCGTTTTGCCCCCCGAATTAACTCTGTCTGGGAAACAAACTCCTTCGCTGTATACCTGCCTGGAAACACTCAGTTTGTCGTGAGAAGGCTGACTTTGTTCTGGTGAGATCAGCTGCTCGGTGCGCTGAACACTGCCAGGTTCTGTTTGATGATATTATTCAGCTGTTACTCTCCGCAGGGAGCGAGCTGGACACTAACTGACACAAATTACAGCTTTTTTACAAGATTTTTAGTTTTGACACAATCCTTTTAAGACACAACCCAAATCTAATAAGGCCTGTAACAACTGATTATGTAATAACAGAATATTTAGTCAACATGTAATAAAATCTCCCTAGATGGGTTGTAAATCTAATCAGGTCTATTAATGAACCATGTAATTTCACCTCAGAGACACTTGAAACTGAATAAATGTTGGTGCGACCTGCACCTCTGTGGAAAACGTTTAAAAAGAAATGCAAGTAGATATAATGTCTGTGGTCCATTTTGCTGCTGCTTACATAAATATTTGAAATTATAATAATAATTAGATTTTTTTATATAGAAAATTATATCATGTTGTTTAAGTTTTGTACTTGTTTAGAATGATATATGTGGCTTTTTGTCTTTTTCAGACTCACAGTTATGAAGAAAGGTCACACCCAAATAGTGTAAAACCGCCAATTAATCTAATAACATGCAAAAATATTGCTCAATAATTGACATATTTATTCATTTAGACAGGTGTTTTCTTACTTAATATTATGATATTCAAACATAGAGAAACAAAAGAAGAAGACAGAGACACAGAGAGATATAACCTCAGAGAAAAATGTGTGACGTGTATTTAAATTTAGCTACTTATTGCTGCAAAATGTTACAGTCACATGGCTCCACAAGCTGCCAGCTCTTAGGGCACTGGTTTGAGGCTCGGTTCCAGTTCATTTTATAATTTTATAGCCTCTTTCTCTCTCTCCGTCTCAGTCTGTGTGTGTGTGTGTGTGTGTGTGTGTGTGTGTGTGTGTGTTTCATAACATAAAGAGGGGCCAGAGTGACATCAGTGCTGACTTTTAATCAAGCAGAGCTGAAATACAATCTCCACTTTTCTAACAAGCTATAAACCCAATCAATGTGTGTATGTGTGTGTGTGTGTGTGTGTGTGTGTGTCTGACAGCTGCTCTGTGTATGTGTGTGTGTGTGTGTGTGTGTGTGTGTGTTTGGAAAAAAAAAAGACAGTAGTTAAAAGAAAGCAAAGAAAAGAACATTAGAGAAAAGCGACAGATGGAGAGGAGGAGAGAGAAAAACACTAACAGATAAATAAACTAATAGAAAGTGACAGGAAGAATCTCCTGAACAGTTACAACATGTGAAGCAGCTCCTGCTTCATTAATCGTACTGAGAAGCTGCTTCTGCTTTGTGTTTCCTGTATATGTTCTTGTGTATGTTCTCTGGAGCTTCACAAGTTAAAACAGCTTGACTAACAGATTTTGAATCTTGAACTTATGAACATGAACAAAAATTGTCCTGTGAAGCAGATTTTTTTTTCTCCATTCATTCCTCTAAGACTTAAACTAACCTTTAACCACTTCATGCCTGACTCCGACCTCTACTCTAACCCAGTGGCAGACAGCAAGGTTGCCACCACACACACCTCTGCCTTTTGCGTCATTCTTTTCTTATGCAACATCCTCAGTATTAGTTGAATCTCATTTTTTGTCATCTCTTTACTATCTGGCTTAAAAATGCCCCAAACAGAAACTTCCAGTTGTTTTTCTGCTTTAAGTTGTTGGCTTTTTTCTTTCAAACAGGGAAACTTTTGTCACTATTATTTCTGCCCAGAAGACTATGAGGAGCTCATTTTTGATAATATACCAAACTTTTGTCAGTGAGAGAACCTTGATTGATACCTTTAATAACACCAGAGATTGGTTTATCTATCTAGGAGTTATTTAAAAAGAGATCTATAACTGGTACAATTTGGTGAAAATGAAAACCGACTTTTCTTTTATTTATGGCCCCCAACAAATAAATGTAATAAACTAAAACTTAACTGAACAACCATATATAAATCCTTAATGGCATGCTTGGCCACGCTGACACACTAGAACTCTTTTGGCTCTGCCTCTGGTCCGACCTTAACCGTGACCCTATAGACTAAATCTGAACCCTTGATAAATGATTTACTGTTAGGGGACCAGCTTTCTGCCCCAGAGTGGAGAAAAAATAACATGTACAGATTAATGTCCCACCCACATGATTAATATAGACACACAAACACACTGACTAACCAGATTCAAAAAGTCTGACACACACTCCTGGAATTTTTCCTGAACAAGTGAAACTGCTGATTGAATGGACTTTATCTCTGCTCTCTCACACACATTTCCTCTCCTTTCCTTCCTGTCCTCATCACTCTGTTTCTTCTCCTTTTTTTCCTGCCTCTATTTCAGTCTTGATCTCTCTTTCTCTCTGTCACTGCTCATCACAGCACCTCTACCTCTTTGTTTCTTGCTCTACATCTCTGCAGGTTGTCTATTTGAACAGCCTGGTGACGACCTGTGTGTGTGTGTGTGTATTTGTAGTATTTGCGATGGCATATGTGTTTGCATGTGTGTTCAAAGTTCACAGAGCGTGTCATGTGGCATTTATACGGTTGAGACACATACAGTTTACACCCCCACAACTCCTCGCCACAAACATCTCCCTCCTGTGGACTCCTGACGGCAGCTGACCGCTGCGTTTACATAAGCACATTACTGTAGATAACACAGCATACATCACAGTCAAGGTCAAGATGCTCTACACGTTCACATCCCTGTACACATGAATGAAGACAACATACAAATATCTTCATGGAATATGAGTAAACAGGGTGAGGTTTGGTATATACAATGTTTCTCAGATAATACAGACACCTCCCAGTGACTATACAGCATCAGAATGAAGACACAAGCTTATCTGAGCTATTGTAAACAGGATATACCGTTTTATATCGTTACATGTTTCATCTGACTTTGCCAAACTGGGCAGCATGAAAACAAGTTTAGTGAGGACTTGCAGTGTAGAGAGAATAGTGTTACTGTGTTTCTCGGGTAATAAGTGCATCAGATTTCATTAGCTACTCTTAATGTGTGCTTACTGGAAAAGATAAAAGCTCCCAGTAATGATGTCTTCATACTGAGGAGATTCTCTGTCTAATGTAGCAGCTCAGATTAAAGCGGGCATAGATTATAAATCACACTGTTACCTGAAATAACACCACAAAAACAAAGTCACCACCTACACTGAGGCTTTTACACTATTTTATTTGACATTTATCTTCATTTTTATAAAATATTAAGTATATAAAACACTGAATTTTCAAGTACATCACTGATCACAACTTGACAAACGGAATATTTCTGTGTGATATTTTGTGCTGTATTGTTTTGTATTTTGCTTACATCTGGCTAGAAAAGTAGTTTTATGTCATAATTGCATTTTCTACTTACATCTCAGACAATGCTGACTACTTTTAATCTAAAATGAAGACACATCTGTTTGCTGTGGCTTTTAATTCAATTGTAAAGCTGCACCTCATAATTTTTTATCCTTTAAGCTGCCTTTTTTATGTTACTTTACTTTAAAAAACATCAAATTTCATGTATTTTATCATTTTATTAATTTTATTTGCTTCTTTTAGTCTTGTTTTTATTTTTTTATTGTTCTTATTCCTGCTCTTATATTATTTTACATTATGTAAAGCACTTTGAATTTCCTTGTGTATGAAATGTGCTATATAAATAAACGTGCCTTACCTTGCAGTGTATAATAATATATTTTGCATTTTAGTTGCAGGACATTTGCAATTTCATTCAAAATGTTCTTTTTATAATCGTGGAGATGGGAAAATGTGGCTTTAGATATTTAATATGCCTCAACATTTACTTGATTTGCTCCTCAGTGTTCTTGAAACTTAAATATGATTAGATATGAGTTAAAAAAATTAAACATTAACAAAAACTGTTTAGGTAAATATAATTGAAATAATAAGCCTGCTTTTCACTTGAATCATTATTTAAACCATTAAACCAGCCTTGCTTTGATAAACCTATTTCTTTCACACTTTTAGGCTATTAAACCACAGTCTGACACTCAGTTTGTGAAGTTTGATTAGCACACCTGCTATAAGTTGGACAATGTGTCTAGTATTCACACTTACAGACTTTATCCATGGTAGCAGGAAAAGCACAGGTGTAAGTAATAACATTAATGACGGCTCAGGTCCATGAAGTTCCCTAATGAGTCTTTTGGCCCTGGAACTGGCTCACCTGAATGAAATGCAGCCATCGTTAATTACACCTTTTCCTGCTATGACAGGTCAAAATATTTGCTGTGAAAAAGGCTGGTTTCATTCACCCAGGTGAGTAATGAGAGTGGAAGAAAGCAAATATATCCAACAAAAATCTGCCTTCAAGCCACATAGACAGACTAGTGGTGCTCACATTAAAGCACTCAGACCAGCACACAGCATAAAGACTGGACCAGTCGGGGAACAGATGATGTGGAATGTAGTGACTGATAACTGCCCTCCACATAAACTAATGCTGAATGTGAATGAGGAGAGTCTGTGTAGGGAGACGACTCGGTCAGGTGATTAGCTGAGGTGAAACTCAGGAGAAATGACAACGAGAGGTGAGAACGTACAACAAAAAAAATGAATCAGGTGAACTATAAGTAGAATAGGAAAGACTGGAGGATGAAGCACCATGACGTTAATTAAATAAAGTTTATTTTAACTACAGAATTGTTAATATTTTCATCATCTGTCTCTCAAATTGGACGGTAAATTTATCATAGAAAGTTTGTTTGTTGTTTTTTATTTCTCTAAGTTTGAGTATTGAGTATTATGTAATAATAATGATAATAACTTTATTTGTATAGCACCTCATACATACATGTACTGTATATATGTTTAAATACTAAACATAATTGAGACACACATTATAAACATTTTGTGCCAGGGTTGTACACTTAATGATCTCACACACACACACTCACACACACACACACACACACACACACACACACACACACACACACACACACACACACACACACACACACACTTCTGGGAAACAGGGATTAGTAACTGATATTGAGAGGTGGGAGAAAGCAGCCTCCCTCTGTGGCCTCTTAAACCAGATGTAACCAGCTGGCACGCACACACACACACACACACACACACACACACACACACACACACACACACACACACAGTTCCCAGTGACCAGGCTCATGGCCAGAACTTTTGTCCTTTTCTCAACTGTGTGAGCTGAGAGAGAGAGAGAGGCCCAGTTTCAGCTGAGTTCAAAGACGCTGTTTCAATGCATCTCTTTCACCTCTGAATCTCTGTGGTGGAGGACGACGGCTCCATCAAGCTCTTTTACAGTCTTTTATTACATTCAGAACTGCTGTCTTCATGAGTCTTTATCTTCATATTAAAGGACTTGTTCACAATTTTTCAAGTCTGTCTTGAAACAATAGTCAGGTGCCCAAATGAAACAGGTTTTTCTTGCTGTAATCATCCCTCCTGTTCATACTGACCATTAAGAGATCCCTTCATGATGCACTTCCAATATAAGTGATGGGGGACAAAATCCACAGTCCTCCTTCTGTGCAAAAATGCATTTAAAAGTTTATCTGAAGCTAATATGAGGCTTCAGTTGCCCAAATTAGTCAAATCAAGTAAATATCTTTCAACGTTACAGTCTTTTTAGTGCTAAAGTGTTTCTTTTTGTTACTATACTTCCACCACAGCGCAACAGGGAAACACTGTCTGAGGAAACACAAAGAGGGAATTTGATGCTAAAAGACTAAATGTGGTAAATATCCACTTGATATGACTAACTCAGACTGTTGAAGCCTAATATAAGCTTCAGGTAAATTTTAAATGAATGTGTGGACACACCGTGGATTTTGGCCTCCATCACTTACATTAAAAGCACATTTGAAGGAGATCTTTTAATATCCAGTGTGTGTTCATATGGACACCTGACTGTTGTTTTATGACAGATCTCAAAAACCCTGAACCTATCCTTGAAAATAACAGACCGTTGAACTTTGCATAGAAAAACAGTAAAATTCACTGATAAAATGCAAAGAAAGTAGAAACCTGCAAGGAGGAGTGAAGGAGAGAGATATGGGGTGATGTGATGTGTGAAGGGTGTGCATGTCTGTTTGTTTAAGCTGAAACAGACGCAGTGGGGGAGAGGGAGGGTGTATGATGTGATGGTGAAGTAGTGGGGAGTCAGGGAGTCAGGTTCATCAGATAAAACCTCTATGAGTCATGGGAGGATTTCTCTGTATAAAATAGGCTGAGTCTTGATTATTGTAGAAATAAGAGATGAAATATTATGACAATTTTACCATAAAATGAACAAAGCTTTGTGCTGTAATTGTAATTTCCTGTACAGTACTAATAATGAGGCTGCCTTTATACAAAGTCTGGGTTACATGTCAAGTACAAGACAGCAAGATCCGGAGACCAGGCTTTGTTTTCAGTTGTTCACTATGAAACTAAAGCATCATCTGTGGCTGGGAGTTGCCTGTTTGAAAGCATCTGTAAAGGGAGTGGAAGTGAATGAGATACACTCTCTCTTTCGTACAGAAGAACAGTTGAAGTGCTCTTTAACGAAGCACTGAACCAGCTGGAAATCTCTTTCTGCTGCTGTAAATAAACAAATCGAGGGTTTTAGGGATACATTTGTTTAAGCCATGCTACAGGTGTGACTCTATGGGTGGCAGTGTCAGTCTGTCGGGTCGGTCTGGACTGAAATATCTCATAAAGTATTGGATGGATTGTCAGATTTCATACAAATATTCAGGCCCCCCAGAAGATGAAGCCTACTGACTGGACTTTTCCTCTGGTTTCTTGGTTTTAACTTATTATGTGAAATATTGCAACATTTACAGGATGTATTGGAACAAATGTTTGTACAGTATTCATGATCCCCAGAGGATGAATCCTAACTGACTTTTCCTCTAGCACCAGTTTTGGTTTTGAGTTAAATGTCTCATCAACTATTGGAGGGATTACCGTGTAATTTAGTACACATATTCATGTTCCCCTCAGGATGATTTATACTATCTTTGGTGATCCCTTGACTTTTCATTTGGCACCATCATTAGTCATTATTTACCACAATTTTACCACAATTATCTTGCACGTACAACTCCGAGGCTCCATAAGCCGCACATCTTTCAATTCTTACTCTGATTTGTAAGATCTGTGCCACACTGACGGTTTTGTTCACCTGCAGTTGTAGGCGTTTTCTTATTTTCGCCTGTTTTATTTTAGTGAAGCAGGAGAGTCAATGTCATTTTGTTTCTTTGATTGTATTATATTCATCATGTTTCTAGATAGATTTTGATATATGTGTTATGTTTGCCTTTGCCAAATCTTATCACTGCATCTTTTTTTTTATCACACATTGTAAATAAACACACCTGTTAAATCTCAGCAGTCTATCTCCGTGGCTGCTTGGGACTTGGGGAAGATGGAACTTTTTTATGTTGTGTCTCAGCATAACAGCCTTGCTTAAGATCCAGCTACGGTCACATGGTCTCAAATTAGAGAAATCTCAAGTAAAATCTTTATTTTTACTCTCAAAATTGCCTTAAAAAGGTTGCATTGACCAGCTTTTCATTGAACAATACTCTTTTGAGAATCTCAACATCTGAGTGCTGCCATATTATGCCCTGAATAAAACTGATCTTGTATTTTTCTTATTTTTGCTCATTAATAGTTGTAAAATGATGTGAAAATGTGTTATTAGTTCACTTTTCTTGGTTGAGTAATTATCATCGGTGGGTTCAGACCAGCAGTCATGAGATATTAGACAACAGTTCATATGATCCAGAGCTGAGTGCTACATATAGACCACAGCTGCTGTTACTGGGATGGTGGTTTTTCAGTCTAGTCACAAGATTATTCAGCTGTGGGGAGAAGCAAGATTTCTTCAATCACAAGATCTTCAGAGAATGTGCAAAACAGTCTATTTACAATGTAAAAATATGTCTCTTTTAGTAAAATGTTGTAAGTTTTAGCCTCGTTTCAGTCGTCTAGCAGTTTTGAGAGCGTGTCTCCCACTGCACAAAGCTTTCGTTTCACATACAACACTTGATTATAGCAGGAAGAAGCAGTCCTTCTATGCCATAATGCATGTGACAGCAGAACAGCAGCTCTTTCACTGACAGACTGCAGACATGTAGGTAACGGGAAGCTTTTACAGCAGCATTATCTCTGACTGCTCCATAATGAAACCTCACAGTCAAGAAATACTCTCAGTAACAGCTCTAAACGTCCTCAGGGTGGACGCTCACAGTAGTGTTCAAATTAGGTCGTGTTATACTTAAAGCTTTAGCCATCGTACACAGCCAATGTGTTATATTGAATGATAATGTGTACATTAGCTCCTCTAAAAGCATGCTCTTCCATCAATCAGTGCCACTAATAAGTTACAAGGCTCTGAATATAATTTAGAGAAAAAAACAGTTTTTTCTCAGAGAATTTCATGCGGCTGCAGCCTAAAATGTTTGTCTGGCAGTTTTTTCACCAGCAACCCGTGACCCCGTGACCTGCTCCATGACTACCTAAATAAATGTGATAAAGGAACATGGAAGAGAGAGAAAAGGCGTGACAGCACCATGTGTCAAAATGATTAGAGTCAAAGGGAAAGAAAACACAGTAAAGAGTTAGAGAGAAAAAAAGAAAAGGAAAATGAAAAATTATTTGAAATGTCTTTTTTTTCCTGAAAGGGAAAGAGCTAAATTTTACTGCAATAATCTACAGAGACTTCTCACATCAGTCTTGCAGAATAATCTATTTTCTTTGTTCTCAGTATATTTTGGCTAAAAACATGAATGAATACAGTTATCTATTTCTTTGCACTCCATCTTGTCAAGCTAAAAAAAAAACAAGCAAGTGTGTTGGTTTGCACATGTTGGAGCACCTGCTTTCTTTTTAAAAAGTTTTCTTTGCACATTTTGATACTTTTTCTCCTTGTCAGTATTTGTATTTGTGTCACTATTGTAATCCATCATGAAACCAAGCTGACCTCTGTTCTCCATGAGGAATGACAAACCTTTGTTTTGTGTTTCATACTCAAGAGATAGATTTTTTAAGACTCAAAGGGCTGTGCTTCAACACCAAGTGCATAACTTTCAAGTCAAAGGTTTCTTATGCAACACAGCTTCTAAACTCTTTGTAAATGGTTTTAAAAACACAACAGTCTCAAAATAGCAACAGTGATTTTGGCTCCAATACAGTTGCTTCTCATTTGATTTGATTTTATTTATAGACTCAAGACCATGAGGTGGGGCAATCTTCAAAAAGGCACCTAATTTACAGATCAATGTGGGCTGATTTGACCGCAATAACAAAATGAATTTCACATAAATTTGTGGTTTAAATAATACTTTGACAAGTACTTTTTGGGTTACTGTTACTGTAAAATGGAGCATCTGTTAGGTGAATACATTATAGTAGACTTAAGTAATACTGCGCTTCACTATGTGGATGAGAACAGATGTTTGAATAAGAAAAAGAAGATCAAGAAAACACAACAGAGAAAGCAGAACAAAGCAGAGATAAACTTCATGTTTGAGGGAAAAGGTCAAATTATACTGAATAAACACAAAAATGTAGTTGGTCTAACAGTTCGAGTCAGAAAGGAGGTAAATCTGTGGCAGAGAGAGACTGAAAGAACGAGACAGTGAAGAAATGTTTGGTGATGATGTCAGAGCAGCAGAATGTCCGCTGATCAGACAGCTGCTTGTTTCCATTTCTCTCTTATCTCTGACCGCACCCTGTGTGTGTGTGTGTGTGTTTGCCTACTGTACATGCTGATGTCCTGATATGTGTGTGTGCATGCTTCTCTGTGTGTGTGTGTGTGTGTGTGTGTGTGTACAGGTGTGTTTGTGAACGATCAGCTGTGTCTGTATTCCAGGTGTTGGAATGTGCTGCCCTGATGAACCCTGATGTAGATGAGTTAATGTTTAAAGTTAACATTTACAAGAAATACAGGACGTACGTGTATATTGAAAGTTATGTGTCTGCATGTGTGTGTGTCTGTGTTTATGTTTTACCATAAAAAGTGAAAAAATACCTAAATACACAGCATGTTATAACCATTATGTGCCATTTGTATCAGTGCCATAATAGTTAATTCTTTGAAATGACCGTAAAGATTCAATTCAATTCAATACAACTTTATTTATCAATGTAAGAGCAATAATACGCCGCAGCTTGCCACCCATATCAACTTACACACACAGCTGAAAGGAAAGAAACAAAAAATAATGTTAATGACAAAGCTTAAAACAATGCTATAAACTTTAAAAATATGTGGAATTGTTCAAATAAACACACAAATAAACAACTATAAATAGACATGTAAAAAGACATTTAATGATTTATCTTCTTTAGGAGATCACTCGTTTGGTAAGAAAAATGTCTCATATTCTATCCCCAACATGACTATAAAAACTCTCAGTCATCCACATCAAAAGATATCTCGTACCACTAAAACCAACTCAACTTCATTCTACATACTTTTATACAACATTAATACAGTGGTATGATCCACTAGTTTTAAAGCTATTTTATTACCGTCGTAGATCTCTTTACCTCAAAATAGAATAAACATGTTTGATGGAGGAATCAGCTTTAATTACGAGATGCTTTAAAAACTTAAAGTGAAAAAAGGAACACAATGCAAAGAGGGAAACAAACTGTGGAAAAGCTTGAGAATATGAACATTTTAAAGGAGATATGGTTAAAAGTACCAAATAAACAAATAGAAAAATATTATGGCCACTTGCCAAAAGAAAAAAAAAGAGTATTGTTGCCATGGTCACCAGTAGTTTACTGTAATAAATCTTACACACTACAGTGACCAGCTCTGTGTCATATGAATGCAAGTCAGAAAGGAGGAGACTTCTGTGGAAGTGATATAAGCAGATTAAATCATGACAGAACATGTCAAACACTGTCAAAAGACAGAAATAACAACACTGATTGACAAGAGAGTCAGAAGGTGGATATTTTCCTGTGAATCATCTCCCCCGCCGGAAAGAACTGGAGTGAGTCATGACTGACATCTGAGATACATGGTGAAATTTGTTGGAGGATGGAGAACAAGGACAGGAAGAGAGAGTATGAGGCCAGTCAAAGTGATCAGAAAGGAGGGAAATAGAGAGGAAAGAAAGGAAAATCTCCAAAGACAAAGAGAGGAGATTTTGTAGTAAAAGAAGGAGGCGAAGAAGAGAGGAAGTGGAGTGAAGAGGTGAAAGGAAGTGACAGTGGGAGGAGAAGAAAAATGGGAGGAGGAGGAGGAGCAGAAGAGAGGAGAAAAGAAGAATGGACGTGGGGAGTTTTCCTGTTTTTCTGTAACCATCAGTTTATCCAACATGCTTAGCTTGATCCTGATGAATTATAGATGAAGGCAACACACACACACACACACACACACACACACACACACACACACACACACACACACACACACACACACACACACACACACACACACACACACACAAAGGATGTGTCTGGAACTGACATCCTGCCAGCAACAGAACAGCTGACTGTGACATCCTCCTATTTCCACTGTGTATGTATGAACAGTGTGTGTGTGTGTGTGTGTGTGTGTGTGTGTGTGTGTGTGTAGCAATACGGGGTCATGCTCATCTTTGTGAGGACCAACTGGACATTTAGACCTTATGAGCGGAAAGTGAGGATATTTGGTTTGTCCTCACTGCTTCAAAGGGCTATTAAGACTTTAGGCGGTGATACTTTACTTAAGTAAAAATACCAATACAGTGATGTAAAAATAGTCCATTACAAGTAAAAGGATGTACAAAATGTACTTAAAGTATTAAAGTAAAAGTGACTAACTGATATATTATTATACATGACATCATTACATTATTAATACTCCCTCCCAAGGGGTCGTGAGATGGGAGAGAAAAAGAGAAAAAAATAGAGGAAAGATGAAAAAACAAAGTTCTGATACACACTGCACTTTTTCACTAATCTTTGATTTTTGGTGAAATATTGGATCATTTGAACATTTATTGAAATGAAACCATGTGAGAAGTTTAGAGGGAAAAATCACTATTTGGTGGAGCTGTTAACAACTCATAGATATCTGAAATGTGACCCAAACTACACACTGCTTTTTGTAAGACGTCAAAAGCCAAAAAGGTTGGAAACCACTGGTTTCATCTTTAACAATGTGTTGTATTTTAAAAGATTGTTTTATTACCAATTGTATCAAATAAATGTAGTGGAGTAGAAAGTACAATATTTCCCTCTGAAATGTTGTGAAGTAGAAGTATAAAGTAGCATCAAATGGAAATACTCAAGTAAAGTACAAGTACTTAAGTATAGCACAGTGAATGTACTTTGTTACTTTCCACCACTGGTTTCAGGAATAAGTTTTAGGCATTTAGTTCTGTCCTTTAGCTATGGGGGGCTGGATCCTGTCCCAGCTGACACTGGGGCAAGAGGTGAGTTAGACCCTGGACTGGTCGCCAGTCAATCACAGTTCTGACACATAGAGACAGACGACCATTCACTCTCACATTCATACCTGCAGGCAATTTAGAGTTGCTGATTAATGCACCCTGCATGTCTTTGGTCTGTGGGAGGAAATCCACGTAGGCACAGGGAGGACATGCAGACTCCACACAGAAAGGCTCCAGCCCCCCTGAGCATGTAGCTGTGATACTCAAACCTGCATTAAACTATTTTGGTCATTTGGAGGCAGTGCAACAAGCTATAATTATTGCATGTTAGCAAACAGGAGCTATTTACACATCCAGTACGGAGAAACATCGGCATTCATATGGAGTCGTCTACTCTCTGTTTAGCTCTGTTTTAGTCTCCACCAACTCAACTGAGAGAAATATCTCTTTAGCTGCTTCATGTTCACCAGCTAGTCGCTAACTTTGTCTGTTGGCAGTTGGGTGCTGGGCAGGTAGCGTACGGTTGTTGATAACAGCGGAGAGAGTGAACAAAAACAGTAAAGTTGGGGATGAAAACCAAAACAATGAGCTGAAAGACGATAAAACGGTGAGGGGATGCAGAGCAGGATATTATTCTCTGTGGGGTCGACACTACGAGCTTCTTCTTTCACATTACATGTAGTCATTTGAACAATTGTTAATATAAAAATATTCATTAGTCCAGGTATGGGGTAGGAAATGCATTAGATCAATGACGATCTTCACATGTGTGTTTGTGTGGATGAGAGGCTGATAATAATATGACTGTAAATCATAATGAGGGAAATATAAATCATTCAATATTTTCTACTTTGCAACATTAATGTTAGGGAAAATGCTAATTATTACAACAACTTAATGAACCTTAGATAAGATCTTACTATATGAGCCTGTGATGTGTTAATATAGTAATCCTCTATAACAACAGCTACCAGTGCAAATGAAAACATTAGTGCCAGAAATGTAGGTTAGAGGTGTGCAACTCTGAAAACGACCTTATAGTAAACTAATTTTGGCTGCAGCTCGTATTTAAACTGCACTACTGTGACCGCTGGAATGTGTGTGTGTGTGTGTGTGTGTGTGTGTGTGTGTGTGTGTGTGTGTGTGTTGAGACATCGCTGAACTCTGCAATGTGAGGGCAACGGGGCCAGTACAGTTTGAGAAACGAGAGCAGCATCGAAAAAGACCGTGTGAGTCTTGATGAATGCCTACAGTGTCTAACTACAACCTGCTATTGTGGTCTAGCTTTCTATATAAGACCTGTTGGCTAGACGGCACACATACACACACACTGTTCTATATGTACAATTGCAGGTCTAGTTGGACTCCTGTGGTTCTCCTCCACAGTCATCAGTCAGGTTTAAGAGCCTTGAGACAGAAGTAACTCCCCCAACACACACAGCTGGACAAGGCAGCCATTGAGCTCCATCATAGGAAACATTTTTTACAGTTACTGCAGTGAAAATCTGCCTGAGACAGCTACCTACAGTGGCCTTAGTGTTCGAGAAACAGCTAAACATGTTTTCCAAGAAAACTGTTAGTTTAGAAATCAAAATATTATTGGTAATAACTGATTTTTGGTGGCTGAAGGAGGCCTTAAAGCTGTGATTCATGGCCTCGTTTAGGCTGGTAAAGAGGAAGCTGTGCTTCTTATTTTGTTGATAGGATAGTAGTGTGGCCGAGAACAGAGTACTTTTAATCATATTCATTATACAGGGCCAAGGACAAAACAGTCACGGTCACACAGATACAAACACAAACCAGAGTGTGTTTTGGCCTTTATTTCTGTCTGTTAGCACGAGAATGAACACCCAGACTAACAAACTTTGCACGCACTCACTGCGTCCACACACACCACTGAAGCCACTAATCTACACTATGAGAACAAAAAACATCCTGCCCGTTAAAGACAGGGGGGAAATGTGTGTAGGCTTCTGTGCGTGTGTCTACGATGACATTTTTAGATTCCAAGGACAGTGTGTTTCCTCTCTCGCTTTCTATTGTTCCTGCAGCAACAGTGATCCTTGGGGAGCAGAGCAACCATGAAGACGTTAGGGCAGCAACCAATGGCAGGGCAGGACAGAGAGGCCCGAGGCTGATGGGGACTAATGTATGTCCTCTTTAGCTTTGCTGTTTCTACGGAGATTTAAAGTATAACTAACCCACTGCGGCTTTGTGAGAGGGGCTGTGATCATGTGACATGGAAGTTTTTCATTTTACTCCAAAACAATGTTAGATGATTTTATTGAGCAGTTTGTCGTCCCTGGTTGAAGATGTGTGTGAGTCAGTGGGATCAGCAGCTGTACTCTCTGGTCAGGATGACTCTTCACCCTTCATGGCTTTATTTCATCATAATATACTGTCTGCAACTGGTCCAAATATCTTTGCTGCCATCTGCAGGAACGTGTGTGTACATGAGCTGTGAAGAAGAACATCAACAAAGTTTGTCCAGAAGTGTCGCCTTTGAGAGAGAAAAAAGGCATCTGTACACTTTACCTTTCTAAATGATTCTTTTCTCTCTTTTTTGATCTGTTAAATTGTCAACTTTACTACATCCTATAATTTACTTAATTTAACAGCTGGATTAACCACCGAACCAAACTTTTAAGGGCCCTCATGCAGGAGTTTGCTGTTAGCCACCTGCTGATACCTTCTGGCCTCTGAGCAATGTGTGTATCCTGTCCCATTAAATCCATTGCAACCAGTAACCCTATGCTTGAATTATACTTAATTTGTGTTGAGTTTGGGGTAAATTCATTTAATATTCAACAAAACTTTATCAAGAATATGCATGATATGAGCACAATGACAACAGGAAATTAAACTAAAAGCTTTTAAAACACACAAAAAACAATTTACCCTTTTTTTTTGGTAAAACATACTAACAAGCTAATATAATGCTTTAGTTTATCAATGTTTATCCTCAAAAATTGTTCTCCTTGTAAAGCCTCTGCACACCCACACAAGTGATTTGAATTATGTTGCCTGATTAGATCTTTCCTCTGTACAGATTTGTCCTTAGCTGACATCTCCATGACTCCCCTGTTAGCTTCATTAGGACAAATCACACCGTCATCACTCTTATTGGCTCATGGAGTCCTGTGACGTCATGTTATTCTCAGCGTATCTCCACCCACCTTCAACCTGAGCAGAGGTGTAATCAGCCACGAGTGAAAACACCTGTGTGGGTGTGCACATTAATTTAATCTCAGCTAATCTTTATATTTTCTCTAAATGTCTACCTACTGTCACTCGACAAGCAAGTTGTATATTCTTAATGGAAAGGTAAAAAGGAAATGAATTAAAATAAATATTGGATCATAAATGTGGTCAGAACAACCATAAGTAAGAGTCTCATACAGAGAAAACCTGCAACACAAATGACCGACTGTCTGTGATGAGGAGTCACAGATGATCAGTAACCTGGATCATGTTATAATTGTACAGGATATTAATAACCAGGTTATGTTCAATATTATATCCTGATAAGATTACAACCAGAAAAAGTCTTAACAGGGACTAGTGCATGTAAAAATACTACCTGAAGGATGATGATGACAAGGAACAGAAGGATAAAATAAGAATCATAAAATTGTTAAAAGATCCAGTCTCACCCAGGGCACCAAAATGTCCAGAAACGGCCCTGCTCTGCCTCACACACACACACACACACACACACACACATTAAATAAGCCAACCTCCCTGACTATAGCTAATTTCCCTGTGATTTTATTTCCTCATTTCACCAGCACTGAACATATAACACCGTGTGATGTGTTGTTTGTAAAGTGAATTCTTTTCCATTCCCATTAAATCACTATTTCAAATATCTTTTGGTCTAATAATCAAAGAACTGCATGGACAGATGAACATTATCATGCTTAGTGCTTTCTGCAAGAGGGACAGAAACTCAGCTTTAGATTTCTGCATATTGTAAAGTGAGATAACATTAAAAGTAGTGAGAAATGTTCTCAAAAATCACTGTTAGATTTTGAAGAGAACCACAAAGAAATATATTCATTGAAACCGAGGTAATACCAATAATTTGGACTTCAAACTGGGACCAGTTATGGTCAAACAGGATACTGAACTCTGATCAAACTTCAGTGTTGTCCGGCTGGTAATGAAAATTGTGCCACATAAAAATGTATTGGTCAATTCAACTTTTTGTCAGAGTACTCTCTGAAACCTGAAACTCTGGTTCTGAAAGAAAGACAGGAACACAGTCGTCTCATTATTTAAAAAAATGTATTTGTATGTACTTACATACTGGTGTCAAAAGAGTATGCACCAAAAATGTTACATTGACTCACAATTACAAAGAAAAAGCATTTTCTTTTCTTCACTTACAAGTATTGAAAAAACTATGTACAGAAAAAAGGGCATGGTGACGAGATAGCACACTAGAAACGAACTTACAGTCACAATATGGTTTAAATGAGGCTTCTGCAAATAAAGAAAAGAAAAAAAATCTTCTCAAAAGTTACACTGTCATGGCGCTCAGAACTTCAAATTGTATTTCCACTCAAAAATCAACCTCGGTGTATCCTCTCCACAGTCCAGCATCAGGGCGTTTTCAATGTGCTCGCAAAAAGGATTTTTAAAAAAACTGCCAGAGGACTGATTCATCAAAAATGAAAGGAAAAAAAAAAAAAGAAAAAAAAAAGAAGATTTGAGTGGAAATACTTTTTTACTTAAAACACGTCTTAGATTTAATCTTAAAAAGATGTTATGATGGAAACAGACAGGGAGAGTCAATGAGGTGAAGGAAGGTAGAGTCCTGGAGACGAGCTGCGTGCGGTGGGCCAGCCCGGGGCTTCCTGCAGCAGCAGTTACATCACAAACTCTCTCTGGATGGACATACAGAGACAGATCAGGCTCGTCCTGGTTTTCCTGCTATCGTATCTTACAGAGATGAAGAGTACACTAGCTCCTCAAAAACCCTGGCATGTTTTCTCCCTCTGGACATTTACAGATATTGATCAAGACAAGACACAAAGCAGGAATGAAAGAAAAAAGGCAGGATGATGGCAACGTATTTGGGAGTTATGTGACCAGCAAGACGGAAAAAAAAAGAAATTATAATTACTTGTAAATGGATGCTTATGGGGGTGGGGGGTAGGGGGGGACAAAAAGGCAAACTAGAACAACTGGACTCATACCCCAAACCCTTCAGTTCCTCTCTTTGGGAGGGGTGGAGTCGAACTGTGACTCACACAAAATCCCCCTGAAGAAACTCAGGGTGAGATATCAACATCAGGGCACCAACACATTCGGCGCTACACTGTACGTGCACATTCTCACTGCATCGTGAATCATAAATTTGGGTTTCACAGGACAATAGTATTTCCTCTCATTACTCTCTTGAGAGAAAACACGTTTTTTTTAATGCGATGCCAATCATTCTGCAGCCATTTCAGGTCCCTTCTGTGGTTCAAGTTAATTTGAAGATGTGAAATGGTGCATACGAAAGCAATTCAAGGGTTTTTTTTTTGTTTAATGGCACTTGGTTGAGATACAATGACTGGCTTGTAATTTGGACACCCAGAGAGCATTGTGCAGCTTCATGTTGGAAACGAAACATTTTATAACGCAAAACTGCAATGAAAATGTGTCAGGCTGTAAAATGTGAACAGCAATCAGACACCGGTCGCTACAACTTCCACTAAAACAGAACAGCTTGACATTAACATAAGACTGAAGTGCATTTCTAAAACGTGTTTAGAAATACACACCGATCTCTGTTGATTAGTTCCTCCTGCATCTTCCTTCTAGCTACAAATACTTGGAAAATGATGAGCTACGCAGCATGCCTGTGAGTCTGCCTCTTCTGAATTTAAGAAATAAAAATGTGTCCAGCTTCTTTTGAACGAGACCAAACCAAAGAAACAACTGAGGGGGGGGGGGGGGCTGTTAGAGTGAGAATCCACCTAAAACAAGAGGACAAAAAAAACCTATCCTGATGGATCTTAGTTGAGCTGGTCTTTGAGCGTATGTACAGTGTTTGTAAATTCTGTTTTAGGGTGAACTTGATGTTTGTGAGGTAAGGATTTAATTTTGAACAGAATGTGTCTCTGGTGTATCTGGGGTAAGCCTGGGACCAGCTGCTCCCTGCGGGACAGTTTCTCTTTCTCTTTAGTCACTTTTAGCCTTTTTGCTGTCGTTTCCGTTCTTCTCCGGCTCGGCCTCTCCTGCCTCCTCCTGGTGCTTCCTCTTCTTTGTGTCATCTGACTGGCTGTGAGCGGGCGAGGGGTGTGCCCGGAAGGTGATGATGATGCAGGTCATGTTGTCGCATCCTGTGCCGTCTCCGGATGTGTCGGGGGCCAAACAGTGTTCCAGCAGCTGTCAGGAGGACGGGATTTGAAATTAAAAGATGCATGCTGCAATCTCCCTTATCAAAGAGATGATGTCTGTCAGGAGACTTACTGGTTAAATGAAGATCAAATTAGAAAAGAAAAGCACACTAACACACTTATGGTGGGTATTAAACATTTACAAATCACAGAATCAACTGCTTTTAGCGTGTCTTGCAGTCTAGTCTGAATAAAACATTTAAGATATAATTTTTACTCCCCTGATAAACTGTGGAAAGTCTGACATGTTACTTTGTGAGCGATTCCAGGGATTTGATAACAGACATTGAAGTGTTTTAGCCTGCTCATGATGTCGTGGTATCACATCTGAAACAGGAGCTTTCTCTCACCTCTTCCACTATGGATGAGAGGGGTCTGACTTTGCCACTCTGGTCTGGTTTGATCCTCTCACTGATGAAGTCCACCACCTCCTGACTGCTTAACACATTCCTGCAAACACACACATGGAAACAAACTCAGGTCTATAAACACGGTAAATGGCAAATGAAAATGTGCCTAAATATGAAATCATGACTAAATAAGTAATACATTACTGGGACAGTTGTTACTCACCAGATGCCATCGCAGGCTATGACCATAAAGTCGTGGTCTTCATTGAGCGTCAGAACTTTGACGTCCGGCATCGCAGAGATCATCTGCTCCTCGGGGGGCAGAACCTTGTTCCTCTTGTAGAAGTGGTCGCCTGAGAGTCAGAGTCCAAGTTAACAGCTTTTCATTCAGCTTACAGACGTGGTCGTCTCAAACACAGAAGAACTCTTGGACCCACAGCAGAACTAGAGTGATATGTTGAACTTAACTGGCCACAAAATGACAACATTATGTTTAATTCTGATACCTGCTTCTGCTGAATAATTATTTTTCACTGAAGTCAAGGTTTAAATGCATAGAAATACATGACAAATGAAATCAATTCTACAATAACTAATGTCAGTGAGTTTATTTAAGCTACAACCATCATGAACCAAATATTTTCAATTTGACTTATTTCTGAATTTTAAATAGACTTTGAGTTATATAGTATTTATAGATACCAATAGCTCTGGAGAGGTTCAGTCCACCGTTGACCCGTCCGTCCATGGTCACCTTTCCCCCGGCGTTCTTAATGCGAGCTAGTTCCACCTCGTCCTCTGGCTTGTGGTCGTACGACATATCGACAGCTTTGCCTACAGCCACACACATTTCACACTTACTGCAAAAGCCCTTTATTTAAAAAAATCTGGGTCACTGTACTTTTCTGTTGCAACCCTTTGAGAGCCACACATTTGCTGATTGACTGTTGCCCAATAACATGAATATACCACCTGTTAAGGGGGAAAATGGGCTTTTTTGCACTAAAAGAAAAGATTACTTCACAGGAAAGGGAAGGCAGTATGAAAACTATAATAAAATCTCATTAAATTAACAACGTCAGACTTAAAAGCAGCTTTTAGGTTTTCAAATAGAAACAACTTTGAAATTTTCATAAGAGTTAGAACCTCCACATTAACTACAATCATCATATAGTTAAAAAACTTAAGCATATGATGATGGTGGGGGGGGTGGGGGGTCATATACACTTAGCTGAGGTTCCTGAGTTTAACTGATTGACATTTTGATTTTGACGCAACAACGCTATGATTGAATACTTCTATCAAAAAGGTACTAAATGGTTTACACTTACCACGCTCAGATACCACGCAGCGAGAGTCTCCAGCGTTGGCCACGATCAGCTGCTTTCCTCGGATCAGAGCCACAACAGCTGTGGTGCCGCTGTCCGAGCCAGGCTGAAAATACAAACATGGGAGAGTTCACACATTGGTTAAAACTCTGATGTTGTACACCAATAGAATATGACTAAAACCTCTTGTTTATAAAAAACAATCTCAAGCTTTTGTGAAATTTCTCTGGTGTATTTCACCCAGTGACTCAATGCAATTGACTGATAAACAACTTAAAGGCTCTCAGACAGTCTTCTGCTGAGAAAATAATTTCAGGCAGCTGCTCAAGCTTTTTTTTTTTTTTTTTTTTATTTACACAAAGTTGTTACAAATCATTTCATCTGGCTTCTGCTGCAATGTGACCATCCAACTTACTGCAGGGTGTTAGTTGGCTTCAAAGCTGGAAATTGCAGATGTGCTCTTTAAATGTCTAAAAACAACTATTTCACACATGGCCAAGCAAAAATTCTAGTAATTTGTTTTTTGAACCACTGTGAAAAACATAACACAATATACATAATAGAACATAAAATGTTGTCTACAGGTCCTTCTTACAATGTCTTTCACTTCTTTTTTATTTCTCATATTCTATATTAATACCTATAAAGTCCTTGAATAAGATCAAGGGCATCCAATGCATCCGTTATGCCACCAATGAACATTGGAATACACTTTCTGACACTTTAAAACAACCCATGACCGGACTCTTTCAAAGGTGGCGCAATTCAACAGTGGAAGGAGATGAAGAGATCAGTCTGAATTTCTTTTATCAGGTTTACTGCAATGTTTTAAATTATTCTTTTACTAAGACAACTCAAACAATAGATAGTGATTCATTAGTACATTAAAACTGTAAGTGCTGCATTGTTGTTCTCACTCCCGAGGTGACTAGATCACTCTCAGCAATCACATTATTTCTCTATAAAATCACTTTCACACTGCCAGTGGATTATAATTCATCCAACAAATGTTTTCTGTTATACTGCCGATTAGTACCAACAGTATAACACCTCCGTGTACACACCTCCTCCTTGCCATCCATTCCAGGTAGACACATTTCCTCCTCTTCCTCATCCTCAGAGTCTTCCTCTCCCTCCTCTGTGTCCTCCTCTTCTTCCATCTCACTGCTGTCGCCCTCTTCCTCCTCGCTGCCATCCTGATAAAAAACCCAAAACAAAACAGTCATAACAGCGGAATTGAAAGTCAAACTGAGTGAGTGAGCCCCAACAGCCGAATAGAGTTGGGTTTATTCCTAACCAGAAATGATTGTTTCTGCTTTCTCACCTCTTCGTCGCTGCCCTCTTCCTCTTCTCCCTCCTCAGACTCCTCGCTATCATCAAAGAACCTGGACTTGGAGTCTCCTGCAGCGTTGGAGGACAAAGAAGAGCAGGAGGGACCCGCATCTCCTTCTGCCTTACCAGCCCTTTCTTCTCCATTGGAGCTTCCCGACTCACCACAATCTGCTGCTGTCGAGGGGAAGCGAAGGCAACACAAAGACCAGAGAATAAAGAAAAGGATGATTAATAAGTGCTCAGATTAAATTTCAGGACCTTTTAGTGAAGCTACTTCTAAGTGCTTTGAGATTATTGTAATGCACAGGGTTGGGAACCAAAAACTGCTTTGAAGTTAGAACCGAATCCAAAATGCCAAGAACCAGTACTCATTAATAAAATCTGAATTTCATTTCTGCTTATTGGTTCATAACCACTAACGCTTTAATATTGCAAACAAAGGCTACATATCTGCCAGGACATGTCTATGTCATAAATCAACGCCACAGCGTGTCGATTTGTTTTGGTACAAGCATGCGTGGCTAATGTCACGTCAGTGAAAGATGGACCGCAGTAAACGCTCAAAGTGTGGCTTCACTTTATTAAAGAAAACATGAGGCACCACATGTAGGAAACTAATTAACTGTAAGTTGGTTTGCACATCAATCCAACCAAACATTTAAGGCAGTCTCAAAGGATGCCCAGTGTTTGTGTGATGTCTTACGGTCTCCTAGCCCAGGTCCGTCATCATCAGCCCACACTAGCACCTCCAGTAGAGCCGGAGACATCTAGCTGCGACACACCGTGTTTGTGCATGTACTGTATTCCTGTTGTCATAAACTGTTGCTTTTCTTTTTTGACCACTTTCTTGTTCAGCAACATACAGGAACTCCTCAGCTATATTCAGACCGAAAACTGGCCTGTGTAAAACAATTCAAGGGTCTGTGCCGATGTGTGCGTGCTGTTTAAAGTGCCAGTGAGACAATGAAATACGATCCAGCAAGTCCGGTTGGAGTAACAGATTATTGCATTTCAAGGCTGATTAGAAAAACACTTCACAGCGGTTTGTAATAATCACAGACGGGATTTTACAACTCTGAAAATTTATCATGCTGCAACCCTGTTTACTAGTGCACACATGTGGAACACATCTGCGTCCACGGACCTCCGAAAAAGTAAGTATGGAACCACGTGCGTGTCCACGGTATGCATGCAAGTCCACAACTGTCCATGGACATGGAAAGCATGAACTGGACTTTACAGTGACAGCACACATATCACTGAGGGAAAGATGAGACAGAAAGTACTCAAAACAAAAGCAGAATGTTCAGTTAAAAAGACTTTGAATTTACTTATTTTAATGAAACAATAAAAGTCAAAGTAAACGCTTAAAAGAATAAAGATATATTTGTTATCTAAACATTTGACCTCCTTTTTTTTTTACCATATTGGAATTGAAACTGGGAATCAATAAGAACCAGAATCGATAAAATTCAAACTATACCCAACCTTAGTAATGCATCAGTAAAAAAAATGTTAAGACATATTTTTAGTATTTTAAAAATCTAAAAAGGCACATAGTTTGATACTTTTACATGAAGGGAAACTCATTTCAAAATTGAAATTAGTTTGAACTAAAACATGAACATGAGAAGTTTTCCCTGTCATGTCACCTTTTTTTAATTTTATTTTTTACAAAGAGCTTGTCTTGTTCAGGACTCCTGAATCCCAGCTCCGTACCTGCATTACTACTTTCACCTCCTCCTGTTCTCCGACAGGCTCGCAGCTTAGACCCACATGTTGCTCCTTCGCCCTCCTTCACCTTCCCGTTGCGCTCTTCCTCCACCTCTCCATTCAGCCCCTCCTTCTCCTGGCCTTCCCCTTTCTCTCCAGAGGCCCCGGGATGCGGGCAGGCTGCCTTCTTAGCTGCAGCGCTAGGAGGAAATAAAGAGGGGTCGAGTTGCTTCACACTCAAGACCAGAAATCATCTAAGATTTTATTTGTGCAAATTTAAACTGCCGCTGAGGCCGCAATTGATGACCTGCTGTTTTCCATAATGTAGGTTAAAGGCTTGACATACTTCCTCACTGCTACAAAGTGTTAGTTCCTGTATGAAAAGTCAAACTACAAAGTTTGTCAGACTACCTGATAGCAGCTGCATTCTTCAAAGCATTGCGGTTCTGGCCGTAGCGTACGAGCAGCTCCTCAATGGTCATTGTGGCCTCCTCGTGGAGCAAAGCTGCCTCCTCAGTGTCCACTGGACCAAGATCAGAAAGGATGGTTGGTTGGTAGGTGGTGGTGGTGGGGGTTTACACACAAAATTAAAACAGTTTTTCCTGGTTTATTATACTAGATGTTAATGTGAAGTGTCTGCTGACACTAAAAACAACTGTAACAGCCACACACTGATTTCAATTACTCACAATTATCCTCTTAATTGTTACAATTTTTATTTCCTGATGACATCAAATATTACTATATAAATTGTTATGGATGTACTCACAATCGTCTTCCTCTGCCACCTTTTCAGCAGGCGGCTCCTCTGTGGGCCGTCCAGCGATCTGGACTAGCTCCTTGATGACTTCCTCTGTGGTCATTCTGCTGTCGATGGCCAGGAAGGCATCCTCTAGTGCCTGGTAACAACAGACAAAAAAGTCTGTCAGTAAATATCAAGATTGTCGAGATTCATGTTGGAGGTTTATTCTGAGAGTGTTTCGAGTATGTCTGTTGAACAAAGTGTGCCCGTTTAATGGAAAAGAAAAGAGGTGACCACACACACACTCATAACATATTGCTTGTACTTCCACCTAATGTGTAGCTATACCCAAGTAGTGCAGCACACATCAGTTCATGAAGATCTCTGCTGCCATCCTTGTTTAAGACAAACAGATCATGATTGCAGCTTCTTAAGTTTCTCACCTTTTGCAGTTTGCCGTCTTTATAGGTCTTCTGCTCCTTGATGATGTCAGGAAGGTACTTTGAACAGTACAGGGCCACCTCTTCACCTAAATGGGAATAGCAGATTATATAAATTCTCAGGATAGGTGTGTACACATAGTACTCATAGAGGTGTGCCAAAGAAACAATAAGAAAGAGGAAACCATGGAAACACCTGACAAAACGGGTGTGCTGTGATCCAAAAATGAAAACAGAAACATTCAGTACAGAACAATGCAAATTTTGTGCACACACTGCAAACCATTTCCCTCTAGGATAATAATAAAGTTCATCTTAATAATAGAAACGGTGTGTGCTGCTAAAAACTACTGTATGAACTTAGACTGTATGTGTCTGTGTTACCTCCATGTCCATCATACACAGAAAACATGGCCGTCTCCTCATCAAACTCTAGGATACAGTTGTGAGCATCCTGTGACATAGCAAACATGAAAATACACATAAGTATAAAGACAACATGACACTTTACAAACTGCTACAAATCATGGCATTCTTGGAAAAAAGCCATGTACGTCTACTTGGACAAGTGAGTCAGATGGGATACAGGAGGTATTCCTGCACCATGTCTATAGTCTTCTTCTTCTGCTGCTGCTGATTAACTTTGTTTTATTATCATTGTACATGTTCATACATTTCCTTAAACTGAAATACTCACATGCATTTAGAAACCATATTAAGGCACTGCTTTGCTGTGGAGAGCCGATTTATTATGGCCAGTTTACACCAGATTAGGCAATCAATGTCAGATTTTTCTCATTAGAAGTAACCTAATGAGACAAAGACACTTGGGCTCCAAATGCTGTCAGCTGCAGTGAAGTACTTTCTTCACAGACAAGACGGGGCACAAACAGCAGACACTTACTCGGTATGTTTTTAAAAAAAAAACACCTCAGGGATGAATTATGGATTTCACACGTCACTGCAGCTGATGCTAAAGGGAAAAGCTAGTTGAGGAGTCACTGACTAAGGCATAACTCTGGAAAGACACTAGCCAATAGGCTACTCCAAACAGCCCTATACAGGGAGAAAAAACTCCTGTCCCGCCAACTGCAGAAATAACAGAGAAGCAACATGGGTGTCTGGTCCGCCTCACCTCCATGGAGACTCGCCAGCCCTGCATGGCAGAGAAGCCGTAGCTCATGTAGCTGTTGCCGCCATCGCAAGAGTTCTTGGTTGTGTTCGGTTGCGACAGATAAGCCCCCATGGTTAGTCGGTTTCTTATGGCTTTACACCTGGAGTGAAGACGACGACACGTATGAAAAAGCTTCACAAACACATACAGACGTATATCCCTGGATATTTGTTACTCTGAGCTGCGTTAATTAGCCCTGGCTAGTTACGGTTGCTAGCTGGCTAACGTTAGCGACACAACAACAAAGCTAACTAACGTCACCGTGCTAACAGGAGCAAACCCGGCTAAACTTCCAGCAGTCATCTCTCATACTTTGTAGAAACATCTAACTCACAACACCGACAGTAGAAAAAATACCTATTCTGGCTGCGGGATGAGCTTGTAAACGGGTCCCGGAGAGAGGGATTCACATAGGAGTGATCACACGTGTGGAAGCAGAAGCCGCTAACAACACAGACCGAGAAGAAGAACAAGCAGGAGCCGCGCAGGAAGATG
Organism: Thunnus thynnus; assembly: GCF_963924715.1. Lineage (NCBI taxonomy): Eukaryota > Metazoa > Chordata > Actinopteri > Scombriformes > Scombridae > Thunnus > Thunnus thynnus. The sequence goes on along the minus strand of NC_089517.1, from coordinate 24,094,542 downwards.
CTGCGCGCGCATGTCCCTTTCGCTCTGAGCAGGGGGCGTGTCCTCAGTGTACGTCATACGTCACGATGTCGGGAAAAAAATTAACCAATTAACGTTTCAGCAACATACAGGCAGGTATTTTACGTGTACAGATATATAACAAAATAATTAAAAAAAATATGGAAGATAATACAGTGTCAGGACCACGACAGAGTATTAGGGCCACACTGGGAGGGGAAAAAATGAGAGACTTCGAGAACAAAGTCATAATATTTCGAGAAAAAAGTACGATTACGAGAATAAATAAGTAATATTACGAGAATAAACCGTTATTACGGGAAAAATGTAATAGTCTAGGGGGGAAATATCAGAGTAGCAGTCTGCCGGTTAAAATGAGGAATGTGGAGCATCTTGTGAAGTTATACTTTAGTATAGGTTTCACACATAACAAAATACTTAATCTTTTGGCACATTAGCACCAGATAATTATGAGTATCAGGACTTTGGAGCCATTGTCCAAAGAAAGAACCACACGAACATGCACTAAACTGCTTCTTTAGCGGAAGAAGAAATGGCTGGGGGTGGTCGACTGCAACCCTACCGGGGTTACTATTACTTTTTTTTTTTCGTTATCTCAAAAATAAAACTTTTTTAAAATTCTGTCAGTGTGGCCCTGTACTCCGTCGTACAGGACTAAATGAATAGAAAGAAAAAAAGAGTTGTTGGTTACAGCGAGGTTACACAACATATTTTTTCATCATCTTAAAAAAACATAGTATTCACCACCAATAAGATTATTTTATATGTCCTAAAACATGTATCAAGACATATAAAAATAATCCGTTTGGAAAAATAATGTATTATGTGGTTTTTCCACAAAAGAGTATGGTCCTTCTCTCTCATTAAAAAAATGTAGAATTCAAATTTCATTTCCGAAGTTTAACTGACACAAGATGTCTCCTACTTCATTGCAAAGTTCATTCTCAGTGTCTGTGCACTGGAGGCTTCAAGTTTCCACATCATACTTGTGTAAGTTGAGTATTGGACCAGAATTGGCTTCAAAACTAGTTGTGATGTCAGAAATCCTGCTCACAGGCCCATACCTTAAAATCAGATTTTCAATGTGCACAGAGAAGCTTTCCACTTTCAGCAGATGAATATGAAAACAGTCTTATAGTGTCAAACTCTGCACATACATCATTCTGCACAATGAAGCTCAAATGTTCAACTGTTAGAACAAGAAGAAAAATATATGTTTGAGTGGAAGGGGACTTTAGGATTATGTGATAACATGTTGTGTAACATCCTCCCACAACTTTTGTTTGTTTTTTTGTTTGTTTGTTTCTTTCTTTCTTTCTATACATTTAGTCCTTTATGACGGACAATTAGGGCAAAAAATGAAATTCAACAGAATTTACACAATTGTCTCTTCAAACAAGAAGAAGGCGGTAAAAAATATTGATATGTGCTCTTTTTATGATGTTTTCGTGTAACTACATCCCCATGGTCTGTTATTAAATGACATTTAGACAAATTATTCAGAGACTGTGAGAAAACAACTCAAACTATGATTTAAGTGATATTTTTTATAAAGAAATTCAGGAGATACATGCTATGTTTTTGTCTCGGTATCTAATCTGTTTGAATGTATATCATGGTTAATTTTATGTATTTATTTAGATTTCTACATGTGCCGCTTGGTGGCGGTAAAGCGTCATCTCGTTGTTTGCCAACCGCCAAAAAACACCCAGAGGAAGAAGAAAAGCCAAACGTTGGTCGTGTCTAGATGGTAACCCTAGATTTCCAGAACTCTCGCGAGATTTCTATGCGTTGTTCCTTCTTTGTGCACGTTGTACAAAATAATTATATTCTGTGATGTGGCAACGCTGTATTTAAGGTTTGGTTAGGTTTAAGCACCAGAAACACTTGATTAGGGTTAGGGAAAGATCATGATTTGAGTTAAAAACATCACTCTCGCGAGAACTTTCGCGGGTCTGGGGTTACCATCTAGATACGAGACAAAACATCGGCGATTCAACGTGAGGCGGGAAACCCGGGGAAGAGGAAGAAATGGATGGACGCGGAGACATGGACGGAGAGGCGGAAAGTCTCTCTCCGTCGACTTTAAAACTGTACGAGACGCAGTTCTTCGGTTTCAGCCCGCAGACCTGCATGCTGCGGGTTTACAGCGCCTTCCAGGACTGCCTGCGGGACATGTTGCTGGTCGTGGAGAAGGTGTGTGTGAGGCAGCTGAGTAAAGGCGAGTCGGACGGGGCTGAGGAGCTGCTCCGGTGCCGGTCCCGGGAGTGTAGCCGGGAGCTGCAGCAGGTTCTTTTAGACCGGTTCAAGCAGCTGTCTGAGCGGATGGAGGCGCTGCTCGTGAACCGCTGCTTCTCCGTGCCGCCAAACGTCCTGTTGCCCGAGGACCAGATACACCGAGACCACCCGCAGGACCCTCAGGTGGGTGAGGAGGAGGAGGAGGAGGAGGAGAAAGAGGGAGTGTTTGTATCAGTATCATGAGAGGAAGTCACACACAACCCACTGCTTCATTCATGTACTCACAAGCAACAGTGTAGTCTGTAAATATTTGCATAATATGGACAGTTTCTGTGTTTGAGGGTGTTCACATCCATAATAAGTTGTCCTTTTTATACCTAAACTCGTCCCCTTCACAAGTTTAACAGTGCAGAAGGAAAATGACAAGGCTACAGTCTCAATCTGTTGAGGCAATGTGAATGTAAACACTCTAAAATGAAAGCTTCAATTATACGATTCATTACATTCCTGTGATATAACATAACTGTACATATTTACCTGTATACACTATAACACCTACTGATCTCTATACAACATATCAGTATCTCAGTTGCCAGTTTATTATCTAGCTAAAAGTAATGCAGTCGAATTAGAGCTGCAACGATTAGTCGATTATCGATTGGCAGGAAATTAACTAATCATTTAGGTCATTTTTCAAGTAAAAATGCCAAACATTTCTTGGTTCAAGGCTCTCAGATGTTATAATTTGTGGCTTTTCTTGGTCTTACAAAACTGTAAATGTAACTGTAAATGTAATATTTTGGAGTTTTTGACTATTGGTTGGATAAAATAAGACACATGAGGATGTCACCTTGGAGTCCAGGATGTTGTGATGGATGTTTTTAGACATTTTCTGATGTTTTATTGACCAAATGATTAATCATGTAAATACTCAAATCATCAATAAATAAATAATTGTTGCAGCACTAAGTCTAACAGTCATGCAGCAAATCTAAAATCATCAAGGTTATAATGTTACTGTTTTGTGTTGTGTGTTAGAGGGGTTGACTTGTATTCAGTTTTATTTCGAGAGGTGTTTTTCCACTCATTGATGAAAATGTGGTGGATGAAATATAAGAAACATCTGGTAGTATAAAGAAATACAATACGGCAACACCTCCAAAATAACCGTAAATTGAATTAACACCTTTTAGATAACAAATCTTTGATTCAATGTCCACTTCCTAGCTTTTCTCGAAGCTTTCAGCTGCATCGCACAGTCTTCATCAGCAGATTTAGAGTTTACTCAGTTGTCATGGAGATGGCTCTGTTATCATAAAGTATTGAAGTTTAGTCACACGATAACAATTGTTTGTATATCTCCATCTGCTAATAAAGGCTGTGAGATGTGATTGAAAGCTTGGGGGGGAGCAAGTAAGTGGACCTTGAGTTAAGATTATTTTGTGAAACTACTTTTTCATGGTCAAGATTGAACTTTCACGCTCATCATTTAATGCTCATAATAAAGGCTCGTCCGCACCACACACTAGTTCATTTAATGTGTAACAAAATAATCTTGTCTCTTTATTTATATTATTTTACAGATTTTCTTTTTTAAATAAACACTAAAATATTGATATTGGTGTCTGCTTCATAGATCCAATATCTGTCATGCTCACTGATACAATACTGTCTGTTAACATAACACATCTTATGTATTTATTTATGTCTGTTGAGGGTTTGATCAGTATTGGTGTTCAGATGTTTTAGAGAACATGATTGAACATTTGGTTTCTTTTCATGATTTGTTCGTTTCAGGAGGTGATCAGACTGGAATCGTCCGTGGCGGACCTGCAGAGAGCCTACGAAGCGGAAGTTTGTGCCAGGCAGGCCCTGCTGGCCGAGCTGGAGGAGCAGAAGGAGGTGCAGAATCAGCTGGATGGGATCCTGATGTGGGTCAGAGAGCTCCAGGCAGCCTGGGTGAAGGAGGGAAACGGCAGCTTCCATGAAAGCTTCCGCCTGGTGATGGAGTCCATAAAGAAACTGCAGGAAGCTGTCGGGGAGGTCTGCAGCAAGGCCCCTCACTGAACTGAATTCACACTTATGATCTTTCACCTTGGTGCAATAAATAAGTGGACAGTGGAGCTCTGCAGTGTGTGAGCTGTTTGTTTATTCAGTGATTTGCTCACTTTCAGCTCAGCACCTGCTTTCTTTGGTTTGGATGTGCATGTTTACTCATATTTGATATTTCATAGACATTAATCCAGAGCTTTTATAATATTTTCTGTCTTTACTCTTTCTGATAGAGATACGAGGGTTTATAAGACATCTGTAGCAGTGAGGTAGGACAGTAAAACATTTCAGGTAGAAGACGCTGCTGATAATGTTGTTGTCATCTTCATCTCCCTCTTAATATTCACTGCATTGTCAACAGTTTTCATCTTGTTTGGAGATAATAAATCACCAATGAATTAATGCTACAACGTATGTAGCTGCAGACGTTACTGCTCCAAGAACGCAAAGCTTCTGTTCAACACTTTTTCCAAAGTAACATTAATAAAAGAAGAAGAGGAAGAAGAAACATTACGCTGGCAGAGAGGCGTGCTGGAGATAGGCAGCCATTTATTTGCAATCTCAACTGTGTTCTTAAGTTGCTCAATGCAGTGCTGGTGCCGCTCTTCAAAACCAGTCCATTCTCTCCTTCTTTCTCCCATTACACTCATACATATATCAATTAATTCTTCAACATTTTAACATAAATACATCCAAAATGAACAAATTAATTGTACATCATTCAGTACTTATCTTAATTACCTGTCATTTAATCTCATTGATTCAATTAAGTCTGAGAACCCGCCTTCTCAAACACCACATAAAAGGACTCAAACTCTGACAGGTTATGGCTTTGACAACAGAATGTCTTTTAATATATTTTTAAGATATAAACTTAATTCTTCTGCTGAGTATTTCTTTGTCTTTGGCAACTGATACTGAAACTATGAATTAAAGAAAACAAAGAAAACTGTGAAGGAATGTCCATCTTTCTGAACAGAAACGGCTTAGTGTACATAGTTATGTAACTTTTTTATCCATATATATTATAAAGTGTTAAATAGCACTATTTCAGTAAAGTTTAGCTACCTTACAAAAGACACACTTTCACACAGCAGCTAAATCAGCTAACGATGGTTAAATTTATCCTCCTACAGTAATGATAATAAAGCAGATACACAACACAACACACACACAATCAAAAACTCAACTCTACTTTGTTTACACCTGTAACTTTCTTAACTTTAAAGGTAACTTCACAGCGGTAGTTATTGTTTCACAGTAATTAAATTGTATTTATTAGATTACTCAGCTGTTTATGATGCATCCTGCAAATATCTACATACAGTTTAAGATCTGGTGATTACAGGACAGCAGAGGGCGCAATCTGCACGTCAATGTTACTTTACTAGTGTAATCCATCCACACTTGAAGTTTAGACCTGTTTATGTTCAATACAAACACCTCATATTTAAGTACTTAACATTTTAAGGAGATTCAGAGAGCTTCCAAGATTCAGTGTGATTTGCAATTGGAGAAAAATCAAAGTGGGAAACATAAATTAGTATCCAAAGCTTGCTATTTTATTTAGTATTTCTTTAAGATGTGGCTTAAATTAAAGAATGTCTAATAATTTGATTAAATTTATTTTAATAGAATTTGTTAGTTTGCAAATGTGCATTGTGCAAAATCAATTTGGTGTCAAATTATGAGTAACACTATAATAAAATGTGTTTATACTGCATAATGAGGCATTAAAATGGACAACAAACAAAACTAAACCCATTACCCCCTTTCCTGCTTTAAAATAAGGATGTAAAGATCCTCCTCCAGATGTTTTCAAGATTTAAGTCGAGCACAGAGGAACTTTCCTCTTTCAGCAGATGAATGTGGAAACAGCCTTCTAGTGTCAAACTCTGCAGACAGAGAGCATCATACACAGGAAGTGGAGAACAGTCACCCTTGTGAGGAGAACATGATTAAACTTACATTTGAACTGCAAAACAATGACTCATACTCCAGAGATTTCATAGACACTTTCTCCACAACACAGCTAATTGCACAACTTCTGCGTCATGCTGTCTCCTCTTTATAATGACATAAGTAGTGATTTATTGGTGGATAGTGCTTTTTTTTGGAATTCATTGAAACTGTGATAAAACCAAGCTGACTGCAGCTGCTGTCTTGCACTAAGGAGCAAGACACAAACTTTTCAGAGCCACACCTTAAGGAGGTGAAGATGTCATTCTCAAAAGACAGATTTTCTGTGAAACTCTCCTTTAAAGACACTTTCTGTACTCTGTTTATCATGTCAGGAAGTTAGTTATGGATCTCCTAAATTAGGCTCTCAGAACTGGCATATTAATATGTTTTATTTGATTGTTACACTTGAGCTCACTGTGGATGAAAGGTGCCATATGAAGACTTCTTCTGCTTCATGCTTAGTAACCAGCAGGGGGCAGCAGCCACATATTATCATTTATAGTGACATGGTGGGAACCTTAATTTGTATTTTCACATCAGTCGCTGTTGTTTTTGTTTTCGTCTGATGATTGTTTGTTTCCTCACTAATGATAATACATGTTACGTGGATCAGACCACTGGGGGAAATACTGATTTTTTTTTTTTTTTTATTGATTTATTCGTCTTTATTGTGCAATGTGGTGCATCTTACCTCTTCATCACAGCAGTTTCAAAATGTACCTTTAAAGTTTACTTACATGATCATATTTTAATATGGATACTATGTGCCAACTGCATATAAATCACAGGGTGGTGAAATAATCGCAGATTAGGCAGCTCAAAATGATTTAAAGGTGAGAAACTGAGTCACTGCCTCTGACCTCCAGACACAGAGGAGGCGAGTGAGAAGAGAACTGCATCATTTATCATTATTACAAACAAACAACAGTGTTCAGTGATTGTCGCTGGAGAACAGAACCTGTGATTGTTGTTGCTGATGTTTGATTTACAGCCACAACAACATGAACAATTGGAAATGGGTGAAAGTATATAAACAACAACAGGTCCAATGTAAACAGTAAACATTTGTTTTAGCCACAACATTCCTGAAAGACTGGTGTGTGTGTGTGTGTGTGTGTGTGTGTGTGTGTGTGTGTGTGTGTGTGTGTGTGTGTGTGTGTGTGTGTGTGTGTGTGTCCCACCTGCTTGTTGTGACTGACTGAGAAATGATCAGTCCAAATGGGGAGGTGTGAGAACTAGTGGATGTTACTGTTTGTGTGTGTTTTAATTAAGTCATCTTTATTGATTATATTGGTGATCAGACCAGCATCTCTTCAGCAGCAACAATAATGATCGTACAGGCTGCTTGTGCATTTTGCTCAGAGCAAGTTTTTTTGTTTACTTTATATTTCAATAGAAATGACAAAAGACATCAGGGCAGGTTTAAGAATCAGACATCACTTTATCCCTTTTCATTAAAATGTTGCCCCCCATCAAAATCCAATTCACTTCCAATAAGCATGTTTTTATTCTGCAGTTTAAAACGAGCCATAATGGATAAAAACACTATTCAGTGTTGTAAGAACAATGCGGCAAAGCTATCGTATTTCTTATTTTTCTTTTGGCTTGGCTATGATTTAAAGATCACTCCAGAGGCACTGGTCAGCGGTTTCTATGATCGAGCTGTTTCACATGGAAATCTTCCAAATACCTCAATAGGCTTATATGAGGCTTTATGACAGAGGATTTGGAAAAGGAAGAATTAGGGTGCTTTATAAAAGTTCATTTTAGATTGTTTTGTGGTATTGTACTGCAGACTTTTTTTAAATCAGTCTGCACGTACAACTGTGTTATCACAGAGTGTGAACACTTAACATACTGTTCATATTCTGACCCTCATAATTATTCTCAATACCAAATTTCTGAGCCACAAATGTATTTTTCATTCATAAATACCTCATCAGTGATTCACAAATGGGTGATTAGTCCCTAATTAAGCTTTCTGAGAGCAGACAGAGTGTATTCTTTAGGTTTTACGCTGTTTATTTAGGGAGAAAAAAACATTCACAATCACACTAGTTATGGTCTTATGTTACTTAAAACATGAGGACATAACAGCCATCATGATTTCAATGGATTTAAAGTTGAAATATTTCATTTTTTGTATCTTCTGGGTCACTTTGGGGAAAGTCTGAACATTTCAGGCTAAAATAACGGTGTTAAGGTTGTTTTTACTGCTCTCAAATGTAAAAAAAAAAAAAAGAAAAAAGGTCAAATTTGACCTCAACAGTATTCAGTGGTTAAAACAAACACAGCGGGAGGTCTTAAGCAACCAGAAATATGAATTGTTATCCCTCATAAAGAAGTAGTGTGTTGGGGAATATGCTTTATGTGTACATGTACAACAGTTCCTTCCTCCACTGAACACTCTTTTTACTTCATTTATATACATCTATTAGTCACATGTATTCAAGCTGATCTGTGGAGCTGTTATTGTGGGATGGTTTCCTATTAATTGGATCAATATGAGATACGGTAACACAGACATCTTGTAGACTGCTTTTCAATTGATCTCATGTGGACCAACAGGAAATGAGTGTTTGGAGCTGCACGCACCACAATTTCTCTGCTGGCCGCCATCGTTGCAGAAAAGCCACAGTTTCTCTGGAGATTATAACATGTGATCTGGGATTCAGTTGAAAAGACTCACAGTTACACGTCGTAGATACTCTGTAGGTCTGCATCACCAGTTCCTTCAGAAAGTTGGTTTAAATTTCTGTGTGTTTGTTTGTGTGTGTGTGTGTGTGTGTGTGTGTGTTGGTGTCCGTTTGAACACAGCTGTCCTCTGTTTCTCTCTCTGTGTGTGTTTGAATCTACAATAAATTCTAAACTCTGCCTTCCTTGTGTGTGTGTAATACCCTGTAAAGCTTATAAAAGATGTTGTCAAACACCACGAGGACACAGCTGTATGCAGCTGTCTGCTGGCTGAACATGCTTGCGTATGTCTGGAGCCTGTTGCCAGAGAGAGAAAATAAAGTAATCTGAAGGGACAAGAAGCGTCTAATCAGAGAGGGAGAGAGAGAGAGCCAAACAAGAGTCAGAGAGTGGCTTGAAAAATTGAACAGTGTTTGTATTTGAGAGGAGGGGAAACAAAATAGAGACAGAATGTCGAGGAGGAAAGTGTCTTCAGTTTGCAGCAGAGTCCCAAACTTTCACAATGCTTTCCTAAACAGCTTTGACGTCCCTGTGTGCTGGCTATCTGAAAACACTCTTTACATGTGAAAAACACATGCCGCCGCATTCACATTTTCATATTGTTTTCAAAAAGATCTCCGTTGACACGCCTAAAAACAAAAGGAAAATATCTAAATCTCATCTTTCGACAACAAAACTTCATGCATCACAACCAACATCTGGTAAAGAGGAACAGACACAGCACAGTTACTTTAAACAGTCCCTCCTGCTCTCCATCATCACCTGCACTGTGTTCTTATACAACCGAACACATGATTAGTTCGGCTGTTCTCATCTGTATTTCTGTCAGTATCTGTTGTCAGACAACTCAGGGAGCATGAATAAACAAATAAAAAAGAATACATTAATAAAACATCTGTGTTGTGTTATCAACATTTCAAATGAGACAGTTAGAGGTAACTTCACTGCCACACAACCCTGACCAGGCATAAGGTCACTCAAGGTCCACTTACTAGCTTTTTCCAGAGCTTTCAACTGCATCGTATAGTATTTTTCAGCTGCCACCACGTGATCCAAGTGTGGAACTTTGATCAACTTCAGTCAGCTTGAGACAAAACAGGTCATATTGAACGTCCTAGTTTGTTTAAAGTATAATGAGGCCTTTATGGCATCATTTTCC